>NW_023365820.1:181465-242103 GCF_000003815.2 Branchiostoma floridae
ATATATATATATATATAATTATCTATATATGTATATATATATATATATCATTGTTGTAGAAATTAGTGCTATGACATCCGTCTGTCTTTGCCACATCAACTCTAAGTCTGTAACTGCTCCAAGACGAGCGTGAATTACGTTGATTCTTCCTCATCACAGCGCCCCGAAAAACAAAGATGGCGGGGCTGCAGGAAAAAAAAGCACGTTGGACAGACTCCTCCCCTAAAAACACTAAGCTCCGCCCCAAAGCACAGTATGGGACACGGTCCCCTGTGTGCCCAGAACTGTGCGCGATTGGGCACGATACGGGGCAGTCCCCGCGTGTCCCAAACCGTGCTTTTGCCCCAGGCACGGTTTGGGGTACGCGGGGACTGCCCCGAACCGTGCCCGGGTACAGTTCGGGGCAGTCCCCGCGTGTCCCAAACATTGTTTTTGCCCCAGACAATGTTTGGGGCACGCGGGGACTGTCCCAAACCGTGCCTAAGCATGGTTTCGGGCAAAGCACGGTTCGGGGCACAATCTGTGCCTCAGATTGTGCACTGAGGTCTGACACAACGAACTGAATCATTAAGGCTTGGAGACTTGATCAAGGTGCAGCTGGACGTTGTCATGTTTATATGTGCAAGGAGGTGATATAACCTCCTTAATAAGTGGTATATTTCGTAACATAAATGGGATGCACTATAACGTGAGACGTGCTAAATTCTGTGTCTTCGATGCACAATTTTATGGATAAAAATCATATAGTGGGAATCAAAAAGGACAAGATGTTTAACCTGCATTCTAATTTGATAAATTTCCCGCTAAAAGTCTCGAAACAAAATATCGCAAGATCTCGCTAGATCAAGCCTTATTTGGAAACATGGGCGTGAATAATCAGTTATCACTACCCCGTCAGTCATAGTGATTGACAGCGCTTCTGGGCACAGACCTGGGCAGTCGGCCTGTGCCCCGTTCCGTGCCTGAATTGGGCACGGAATGGGGCAGGCACGGGTTGGGGCATAACACCCTTCATAATATGATGCACACTAATGTAAGAAAGGTAGAACTTTTGCTTTGCTTTTAACACACAGTGTATGATTTGTATTCTACAGCACAAAAATGATCTGAAATTTTCTTCTCTTTTATTACAGGGTCAATAGGGACCACCACAGCAACGGCTGCAGTTACACCTACAACGGTAGCTGAAAGCACTACACATCCGGCGACAGCTGCAGCTGAAACGACGGCATCCCTACAGGTCACAACACCTGCGCCAACTACACAACGTGCAACAACAGAGGGAGTCACGACTCTAGGTGGTACAACAACAGAGGCTGTACCATCTGAAAGTACAAAAAAATTCTATTTCTTCTATTTGTTTATCTTCTTGCATGCCATAAACAGTTTGATGTCTTGTTTGTTTGTTTGAATCTTTGTTTATTTATGAAACTTTAAATCGGCCTGCTGGCCGCTTTTAATTGAGGTCATGAGGGAAGATACAAGGGTTAGATAACAAAGATATAGTATTTAAAGTCCTAATGAGTCTGATAAGTCTAGATGTACAATGTTGTATCTAACAATGGCAACACAAATAAACAGTGTAAATACGATGCGTCTTTTATTCTTCTTCTTTATTTTACACGTATACTCTATTTAGATATTGCACCATATATTTGCTGATAGAGATATATGTTTTGTTTACCTTTCAGGGGACTGTAACTTCGATGACAGGGATGTGTGTGGTTACCAGCAGGATGATACAGATGACTTTGACTGGTCACGGAAGTACGGTTCTAGCGGTACTACAGGCACTGGTCCTTCATCGGACCACACTGGGAATGGTAAACGTATTTTTTATTTTCACTCCGCGTACCGTAGGTACGCTTCGAGTGAAAATATTGTTTTCATACTGTTTCTTCTTTCTTTCTTTCTTTCTTTCTTTCTTTCTTTCTTTCTCCTGTCGCGACCTTTAAAGTGATTCCTCTCCGTCGTTCCTGGACCAAATGGCCTGAAATTTGGCACAAGGGTACAGTGGGCCAATACCCAGACCCGTTTTTCTCATTTTTTTGATAGATACCTTTACAATGATTTTAGGGATGTTTTAAGGTCATTTTCTGGCCCGGCAGTATATTCATGTCTCCCGTGCCCAGGTATTACGTCCAGATGACTTGAAAGTTGGTATGATACTGCGTGAGATACTTATTAAAAGGACCCCGGTATTATTTTTGGCCAAACGTCACTTCAAAATCATTTAAAAGCCAATTTGGCGGGGTATCTTCGCATATTTTCACCGAGCTCGCGTTTCGCGCGTGTAACCATATATGGTCACGTTTGCACGTGCGTCCGTTGCACCATATATGGTTATGGACGTTTCCGCGCGTGACGTAAGCTGTTTACCTGCAGCTGTGCATTGTGGCTAATTGAATTTAGAAGGGAACCAATATGCGCCCGACACTTAGCGGAAGCGATGACCTGATTGGTCAGCTCGGGTACAGCCAATGAGGAAGGGTTTTTCAACTTAGCGGCTGGGAGTACATATATGTCGCCGGGAAGAAGTCCGTTAAAAGTAAGTGAAAAATTGTACTGTTTATCTTAAAATTGGCAACAATACACAAACGCAGTAACAAATTTGGGTAACTTGTCGTCGTTATTGTGTAGTTTTTGTTTGATTTACCCACGTTTAGAGTGTCTGGATAAGCGATACCGTAGCGTCAGAATGCCGCGGTAAGTGGGAGCGCATGCATGGAATATTGTTGCGCTTTGCAGTGACTGATGAGACAGTACTAGTATTGTATCATCAAGCTTTATTGACACGACAAAAAGTACAGTCAATTTTGTATGGCCAACTTTAAACTGCAACGAAAAAAGAAAGAATACAGAGTATATCTTACAATTCTACTGATTAAACATTATGATATGATTCTACTAATTATCAGTGAAAAGTGTACAGTGGTTCTCTTCCATAGTAACGTTATATGATAGTACAGATTTTCAAGGGCAAATCTACTAGTACAAACGTTACACTATGTTGTGAATTGTCCATTCAGGTTGGTTGTACAAGAATATATGTAATCAAGTGTGGCTTTTTTTCTAATCAACAAACAAAAAGGATCTTCCTTTTACTCTGGGTGGCAGTACATGAAATTACACAAAGGAAATACTAATTATTGTATTCTATTCTATTTTCTACTGGAGGAAGATGAAACACCAACTGTTGTGCAGACCGGTGAGGTTGTGCCTTGATAGAAAGTGTCAATTTGACAGTGCTAAATTCATTATTGGTCGGGTGCTCGAACTCAACTAATTTCACAAAGTCTGGCCTGTCAGAGAACACAATAGTCAACTGGCTACAAAGGTGGCATCAACAGACACCAAGGAGAGGATAGCAAAGTCACGTACAAGAAGTGTTACTGTGACAGAAACACCAGCTTTATGTATGATTAGGCTATTTTTTGACAATATTGTAACTATTAAACTAAGTGACAATTAGAGATATTATTATACCAACCATGAGTTCAAACATTGTATTTCATGACAGACATGAATAAGTTTTTATGACTTTTCAGCACGTCATGGTATATGCTGTGTAATTTAGTAATGCACTGTACTACAAACAGTTAATCAGAATAATTAGATAATCATAAACTGATTAGTTTATGTGGAAAATAAATGGGACGTTAAGTTTATAACAGACGTATAATAACTGCAATTGCTGCATCCTTTTTCAGACAAAAAGCATACAAAACATTTAGATATGCAAAGCAGACTCCGTGCAAACATACAGTCGCTAATTAGCTTTGTTCATCAATATAATGTATTAGCTGATTAACTCTAAGTATAAAAACAGAATGCGATCCTTTTTGTCTGAATACAATGTGCATACATTTATATGTATTTGTAATGATAATGTAATTGCAGTGCAGCCATGATATCCAATTGGATTTTTTTTAAATTGCACTTCGCTAAAAACGGCTAAGAAGCATATCTTGGTAAAGAGTTAAAAGTGTAGTGAAGTTTGTTTGGAGAGGTCTGCTTGTATGAAGATTAGTTATGTTTGTGACAACCTTGAATAAGTGCAGTAATTGCCCTTGCCTTGTGTGAATAAGCAGGAAAACTTTAATCATAACCACGCTATTGTCTGCTGTGGGTACGTAATACCAACGTTTAGGGTCGCAAAACGTGTTGCATCTGTAGAAAATTTCCGTTTGTGACATAATTTTTTTTCTTGAAGTAAAACGGTGCTTGCTTTGTTAATGTGTGAAACATTAGCATACTGTGTGCGTGTTGTAATAAAGAAATAAAAGTTTGATTACCGTACAGTACTCACATTGGATTTTTCAAGTTCAATTTTGGAAAAGTCCATTTTTGCATAAAGGGGAGAACGGAGTGAAAATAGCTGAATTTGCTCCTAAGCAAATACCGGCCTTTCTAGTCTTTAATATCCATTCTTCAGCACATTAAAAATCGTTTTGGATATACAATACTCCATAATGTGACTACTGTCTGCTAATTCCATACGCACATATGGTCGGGCTCCTTTTTTATTGAAGGACAAAATGGCGGCAATTTTGATAGCACTTGCATAATCAAGAACATTGTGATAACTTGGCATAAAATGATTATGAATCAACTATTACGGTATGCATAAGTTAGGTTATAAAATGAATAATCTTTATGATTTTATCTTAGAACGAAAGATACGGTATATTTGGCGAGTTGTTCTTGCGTAGAAAACCCATTGTCATCACTGCATATATTTATTCCAGGATACTACATGTACATTGAGACGTCCAGTCCACGTACACAAGGAGACGTCGCACGACTGATGACCCCTGCTCTGCCTACCAACACCAAATGTCTGGAGTTCTGGTACCACATGTACGGTAGTACCATAGGACGACTCAACATCTACCAGGCACCCACAGGTAGCTCTCAGCTAGGACCTCCGATATGGTCTTTGGCAGGGGAACAGGGGGATGCCTGGAACCGAGCTAGGCTGAATATTGTGGCAAACAAAAACTTCCATGTAAGTAGAAGTTCCTCACCACACCTCATCTATCCCTTGACCTTCTAGTAGAAGTTCACTTAATCCAAATGTAGAAATCAGAATAGAAACTAAATCAAGCTAAGATTGAAACGTTTAAGCTATCATAAGACAAAGGCTAAGATCGAGGATGTGCTGCTATCAACATGTTTAAATCAGTTTCACATTATAACGCAGTTTGGAAAAGTTTCATTTGATCCACATCTTCTGTGCTAGATCGTGTTTGAAGGCATCCGAGGATCTGGTATTACTGGTGACATCGCGATAGATGACGTCAGTTTTAGATCAACACCATGTCCGGATCCACCTGAGGACGGTACGTAGTTTTATTGGTTGTAAAATATGTCGTTATTGTTATGATCTTTTGTGATTAGTATAGCAACGTTCGCACACGTTTAAGTGATCGGAGGTTATTCTCGTTAACCCGCTGATTTCATTTCCAATTATAAAAACTGTTTTAAGAGATTTGTTATCTTCAATATATCTATTGCTCTATGAGTATTTTGACAGCGTTGCATGCAGAAAATGCTTCACCCCATCATCTATTTCTACTTTAGAAAACTGTGACTTCGACTCTTCTTTGTGTGGGTATCAACAAGACAACACAGATGACTTTGACTGGAGACGCCAGCGGGGGAGCACATTGACTGATAACACCGGACCATCATCGGACCACACCTCTGGTTCTGGTAAGGACTTCTAGCCCATTCTTTTCATTCACAATGAAACACCCATGCATACAATTGCACACCGTGCGTTGTATATGTAAATTTATGTACTGGTTTGCAAGAATTTCATGGCGCGCATTGTTCAGCTACGATACCGCAACAGAATTTGTTTGAACGTCTTGTGAGTTGTTTTGCTGAACTAGAAAATGGATGTGACATGTCGGTAGTTTTCAAGCCATCCAGAACAACTCTCTCACAATGCTCGGTTTTAACATGTTGCGGAAAGTCTTTGTTCAACTTATCGTCTTCAAATGCAAAGTTTTACGTTGCTAGGAGGTATTAGAGATCTTTCATTTAGTGCAATGCTCATATTCTAAAAGACACGTATGCTAGTACACAACGTATAACATGAGTGTGCGCCATTGTCCTAATCATGACTGTATTCCAGGATATTACATGTACATTGAGACGTCCAGTCCCCAGCAGCCAGGAGACGTCGCACGACTGACCAGCCCTAGTTTGTCTACGGACACCAGATGTCTAGAGTTCTGGTACCACATGTACGGTGACTCTACAGAGGAACTCAGAGTCTATATAAGATCCACAGGCAGCGCCGATCTCGGCACACCGATATGGACAGAGACAGGGGACCAGGGAGACGTCTGGTTACAGGCTACAGTGGATCTGGTGGCAGACAGAAACTTCTATGTACGTACCTTTATTTAACAAATCCTTACTACATTGAAGGTGACATTACACTTTTTTCAGATGCACAATTGCAGTTTATTTCCAAACATTTTTTAATTTTACTTTTCACTTACTGTGCATGACAAAACAGTTTACTGATAATCTATCCTCTAGGTCGTATTTGAGGGCGTACGAGGAACCAGTTTCCGGGGTGACATCGCCATAGATGACATCAGCTTTAGAAGAACATCTTGTGTTGGTAAGTGCTCAATCCGTTTATTATACGTCATTCTTGCTGCCCCCATTTAGATTGCTATCTTTCAAAAGTGTCAACATGTGTACTTAGAGTATGAGCTCTCACGCCTGTTTCGTAATTTTATTGCGTATCTGTTGCATATTAGTAGCAACTGTGGCGACTACAACAACGACGGTAGCTACAACACCTAGCACAGCAACAGACAGGACAACCACAACTCCTGTGACAACAGAAGCTGCAACCACGACTCCTCTACAGACAACAACATACGAGCCATCCACGAAAACTACAACTACACAGGAGCCTTCAACCACCTACATTGAAACAACAACATCTGCTAAAACATCTGCAAGTGTAACAACAGACGTTGAAACTACAACTCCTATGACAACAGAAGTTACAACCACGACACCTCTACAGACAACAACATACGAGCCATCTACGGAAGCTACAACGGCATCATTTGAACCCTCAACAACCTACATGACAACGACAAAGCCTGCTACAGCATCTCCAAGTGTAACAACAGACATTGTAACTACAGATACTGTAACAACGGCAGCTACAACACTTTTACAGACAACAACATTTGAGTTATCCACGGAAGGTACAACAACTACATTGGAGCCTTCAACTACCTACTTGGAAACGTCAACAGCAATTACAACACAGGAGACAACGCAAGAGGCCACCACAGCAGCTGCTACAACGTTGGAGTATACAACAACACGGCCTACAACTTCAACAACTATCACTACTAGTACGCAACAAGTGTTTATGACAACGGAACCTATAACAGCCCCTGTTGTAACAACTGACGTAACAACACTTGAACGTACAACAGAATCTGAAACAACTTCGGCTGTACCAACAACGATCGCTACAACTCAACAACCGTCTTCTCCAGAACCAACTTCAACATTAGAAGAAACGACAGAAGACTTGTCCACACATTCTCCAACTACAGTCGATACCACTACAGAGATCACTACAGACGAGGCTACAACTCATGTTACAACAACCGCCTCGCCAATAGTTATCTCATCAGTATCTACAACAACAATTTCGCAGTCAACAGTCGCGAAAGAGACTACAACCGCATCGCATTCACCGTCTACAGCAAGCACAGACGTCGACGTCCCCACTACACAACCACCAGATACAACGTCATTGTCTACAACAAAGCAGCCCCAAATTCACACAACCAAGCAAAGTACAAACAAACCTGAAGCGTCCACAGCAACCCGATCTACCCCAAGGCCTGGACCAACAAAGCCGTCAACGGGAAAGCCGACCACGGGAAAGGCGCCCCCGTGCGGAAAAGACTGTACGACAGTGCCTGATTACAAAGTGACGGGGAAATCGGAGGCACAGGGGGGTCTGTCTATAGGGATCATCGTTGGGGCAGGAGCTGGCGGAGCGGTAGTGGTTATACTGGTCGTTGTGATCATCATCGTCGCTGTCAAGTGTAGAAGAAGGTTAGTAGAGAGTACCCTATGTCAGATTTTCATAGCTTACTTGTAGTAATTGCAGCATATTGAATAATTATTGTGAATTGAAAGTTTTATAGCTTTGAATGCCACGATTCTCTTCATACAACATAGTGCTTAATTCTACGGACGTTATGTAGGTAAATTTGACTGGTTCACATTGCACTGCAGCATAGGTGCCGCTGCTTACTGATGTGATCCCAAATGTATAGTGTTTACATACACATATTTTTCACATAAATTAATGCATGAACATTGTAAACAACGCATTAACAAAGCATGTACAAATGTTAATACATAACGTGTAGGACTGCATATGTGCATGTAAAGACCAACACCTGTACTTAAGTGCAACGGTCACCGAAACGTCTTTTGAATTAAGCACTCAGTTGTGTATCAAAATATTGTTATTGGGTGACTTACCTGTCTGATGAAACTACCAGTATCAAATTGGATGAAAATCTTGTATCATTCATTACATTCAATAAAACCTCTTCATTAGCTTATGGCTGTCTTAAGTTTACAAGGCATCTACTAACAATCTGAAGCAAAATTAGTAGATACAAGAACGACATCTGGATATTGATATGAAGATGTGTTTTTTTGTTTGTTTCAGCAACACTAACAGACAGAAGGATTCAGAATGGGAAGTCGCCAACCCGATGTACGATGTATCTATGGGGCCGACGAAAAATGGAAACAACAACAACAAGAAAGGGTTCGTTCAGACCCTTATCAATAGTTAGGCCACATTGACAGCGCTTTGTTCTTTGCTCTTTCATATAACATACTTTCATATAACATAACAATAATCATCATTCTTATGACGAACAGTCATCAAAATCATTCATTAGTATGCATAAAGAAGCTCACCATGTTTAACACTTTTATTATTGTTTCTCAATCAAAATAAAAATGCAACAATATTATCAAGCACTTGAGGACCGTCCCCTTAACTCAAGTGATGTCTTTTTTGCAGAGGAAAGACGGACGACGATTTCTACACCTTCAAGTAAGTATAAACTTTTAATACTATCCGCTTTTGAGTGTCATTCTCATCTGGTACATTGAAATATTGACAATAATGTTTTTTGCCCATGTCAAAACCACAATTCCATTTGTATTGTCTATATAAGTAGGGCTAACAGCTTTTTCGTACTAATAGCAACGGGCTAGTTATGCTATACCCTGGCTGTGAGTCCTAGATAACAAAACAAATAAATAGATGACTTGATAAATACTACATTTTGCTGTGTTTTGTGAGTATTTTTATTAACAAATCTCCATCACTGTTTGTTATGCATTTCTCTATGTATATTGACAGTACTTAATCATTGTACGGAAGTTTTTTTTTTATTTATGTTGTAATATATGTTCTGTGTGTTTATTTCTTGAACAGTATGGACACAAGCAACGTATAGACGATGGATCAGTCCATCTCTTCAACTTTCTCAAGTTCACGTCAAGAAAAATCGCAAATTCTATCAGCACAGACACAATCTTTTCATTTATGATAATTCTAGCATCACAATGCAGTTAGATAGTCCATTACAAATATTATATTTCCATGTTTTGCTTAATTCGACTATAAACTATTAACAAGTAAGACTAAACATCTTGTTTGGCAATGTGTTTTATGCTTGTACATAACATGTTTTATACTGCAATACAGCTAGTTGTCTTGTTACGCACTTAGCTTTGTACAATATTGCAAAGACCTCTATGGACGGCCTAGTCACTTCTCTTTATATGTCCCTATACATGGCATCGTCTTAACACATTTTTACGTATACATTATATCCAGCTAGTTAACTACAATATCAAGCTTGTATGGGAATTTGTAAATATCACTGTTTCAATGCATGTGTGCATTCACCTTTTATTAAAATGTTTGTAACAGTTTGTATCTCTGACTCATTCATTTGTTATGACTAACAATTGTCATTGGGACGACAGATGCGTTAGTTAAGTAGAAGTTAATGATCAGCCGAACGTGAGTTAATTGTTTGCTTCCACCAGATAACTTATATGTTAGGTCAGCGAGAGGTAGCCAGTGTATATGTGTATAGTATAAGTGACATAAGGGCGGGCTATGTGTGCATTCTGTCAAATATTATCAAACATTGTAAACAGCTTTTTCAAACAAATGACGTAGAATTATCCTACAGCCACAAGGCAAACAACACAATGCTATATACAAGGAACGTACACGTTGAATAATGTTAGAAAACAATGCGCAGCTATATCTACCAGTACCTGTCAACATTTGTTCCTTAATTTGACAATACAATTATGCTATTCATCAAATCTCAGAAAGGCTTCGTGTTTAGCAAGTATTATAATTTTCTCACCCAGCGCCTTGCTACAAGCTCATCTTTACAGCCTATAGGTGCGTGTTGTAGTTCGAAACGGTTACTCATTACCTAGTACTGTAGTAGAAAACTCTTAATTGCACAACGGATTAAGGCAAACTTCCTTCAATTGCATAAAATCCCAAAATCTCGAACCGTATCCAATCCACTCCTTAATTTTGGCAATAAAGCCCGTCCCGGCATTACTCCGGGAGGGCACTGTTTTGGGCTGACCCGTCACGACGAAATGTTTGAAACTTTCAGTGTAATTTGTCGACACAAGGGGACAAGTTTATCTCTGACAGACTTAAAATTGTGAGACCAATGTGACTATTGTCGACATACAGACGTAGTTCGACGTACATGTATGTGTGCATAAGTCGAGAAGCTGTTGACGGATCTTCATGATATTTATTATCACCCATACAGTGTTATTCCATAACACCACATTAAAGGTACTATTCTTTATACTGCTGGAAGATCTGAAGCAGAGATACTTGGATTTTGTGACCAGACATGTCTTGAACTTGTCTATGTTACTATTTTACATGAGATGCACTGGTAGTGTCCATTTTGATAACCGATAGATCCCCAAGACTTACAGGTACATGCTGCTTTTTAACCTTCAATCGTTTAACGTTTTGTATTTAGCGTCACATATATAGGGTAGCAAGTTTTCGACCTGTTTTTGTAGTATATGGAGGGGTTGCTAGTCTTACCGCCTTAAACGTGCTTGACACACTCCGTCGTACACGGGACACACCCACCCGCCCATTTAATGTATCTTACGAAAGACTGCGCTGCCACAATCGCGGTTCCTTCCCCAGGATTTGAACTGGTGTCTCCCAGTTACCAATTTTCAATTCAATTCCATACGTAATTTAACCAGAAATCGATGAAAACATTCATTAGTCACGTACGTAAACAGTTAATAGAATTTTTCTCTTCTAGCAGAAAGTTGTGAATATCTGACTGTTAGCAGAGCAAGTTGACCAGCATACGTAATCAATTGTAAACGTGTTTTCCCCTCCGTCTAATCTAGCGTTACTGATCACACCGGTTCGAACCCCTAAAAGGATCAAGTTTATACTCTATTATCGGCTCCGAAAGTTGATTTGAGGCCTAAAACTTACTGATTACTTCTCGTATATAGATACTCCCAGTCACATTCCCAAGTGTACAAAGTTACTGGTATAAAGTAATAAGTGATCTATTGTATTGCGTCATGGTTAATTCGCGATCATAAGACTGCTGACTGTTGACTTAAGCATGACTGCATAGAAAGTCCCGGCAGTGCTACAGGAAAAGAACCACCTGAGTCAGAGGAAAAACCCAGAACCCTTGCAGACTGAATGAGAAGCAGGTAAGTCTTTATCCAGGTAGGTTCACAGCTATGGATTCTCAGAAATATTGGTGAGATTTAGATGTGTTGACAGGTCACAGGGTATATGAAAATCATAAAAGACTTGCGTTGTTAAATATATAGAATTGAGGGCACTAAGATTCACAGACGAGTGACTATCGTCACCCAGGTACCCTTCTTTGTAACGACACATTTTGCTTATGACCAAAACAATGCTTACTAATCACCGATTCTTAGTTAATATGTGACAATGCTGCCTGAACAAAATATTAAGATACCTTATGGCTAAAATATACGTTTATTGTGTATTCGGTATTGATTCCCAGCATATAAACCCTACGACATATCATATTATGTGCTATGTTTTACCACTATATGTAGTCATATTATGATCGTTTAAACTTGTCTATTTTACAAGGTGTGCACTAAAAGCGTCAATTCTCATAACTGATAGATCCCCAATACCAATATGTGCATGCTGTATTTGTCGTTATCTATTAATTAAGTATGTTGATGAGTCAGCCTCACAGTGTTGAGACGGCACGAAAACGCCTGTCTTCAGTTTTATCAGTGCCTAAAACTGTGTTACAGTGCATTACTTATTAAAAACGTGTTGCCTGACTTAAGTCCCGGTCATAAATTATGGCAATAATTTAGACCAACAAAATCAAGTGAAGGAGTTTGATCGACTTGTACTCATATCATATCTGTCCCCACTTCAAAACTGTCTAGAGTTTTATGTTGCACTATGTTACCGACACGGTAAATCACTGAAAAAAATACACTTTCACGAAACTTGTAAGTCAATTCTGTCAGCTAGCTTGTATGGTAAATAGCATTAAAGACACTAAAAGTAAAAGAGAATATATCCTTAATACTGCAAGAATAACAACAACGTTCCCCAAAGACTCCAAACCCCTGGGGGTTGAACGCATCAATATGTAGCTTTTGCTGGGGTTCCATTTTAGTAACCACCTTAAAGTTTATTTTTGTCAATATCTGATAAATACTAGGCCAATATCTGTAACATTCAACATCTTGAAGTCGTACCCAAAGTAGTAAGTGTACCACGTATATTGTAAGCTCCTATTTTCGCAATGTGACGTTAGAATATGGTATTGGACCGTTCTGAAAACGAGGTCACCTGCGGTCACAGAGTGGTTCAAAATTTACGTTCAACGGACATTGTTACTGGACTTAATCCACGTCTCGCATTTTAAAAGGTTAGAATGGGGGCAGTATGGGCAATTGAATGAACTTAATCCGTAAATTGACGCCCTTTTTCTCATGGAAGGGGAATAATTCAACACAAAAATTATCATATTGTGAATAGAAATATACGTTAGTAACCACGCTGTTTTACCGGAGGTTTTTGCGTCGGTAGAAATTGTAACAAGCTTATAATGTTCAACATTTCTGCAGACAGATTCAGAGCGTGTGATGCATTGTATGAAATATGACATGTTTTGGTGTGCTTCTGGTAAAAAAAAATCGTAAAAAAACGTAGTAAACGTGCTAATTTTAATCACCAATACATAGACTTACAATTATACTTCCTAGATTTGCAGTCGAAAAATGCCTTCTGGCCAGTGTAGTCGCCGTTGTGATGTTGAGATGAACGGACCTGTTCAATTCATGCCAAACATTTGTATACCTGTTAAAACAGGCATTTCTTCAACATGTTCGCACTAGCGAAGTGGTAAAGTTTACGCATTCTAGATTTTTTTCAACTTTTTTCTTCTTTTTTACATCCATTAAAATACTAATTTTTACATCCATTTGGCCACACCAATTTATTTCTTTGGTTAACGGATTTGCCGCTTCGTTTTTTTGCCGAATAGAAATAAAAATTAAAAAAAAAAACTTAAAAATGCCCCACAACAGAGCTCACTCAAAAACAGGCAATGTGTAGTGAAATTTGCTGCAGTTCACGCAAATTTTAATAGGTGGCGTCTAGATCTGCTGCAGTTCAGGCACATATGTGAATCTCTCCATGCGCCAATATCAGGTTTAGTTACTCTGTTCTATTTATATGACATTCTAATAACTAGAAAAAAACGTTCACACACGCAAACATTGGCAAAATGCCAGCTTTTTTTCAAAAGCACTTGTTTTATTTTCGGCCAACAAAGTTTAACTTCCCAAAGCTGATGGCTTCATCAGATAAATAAAACTTGACCTAGGCCTGCTCTTCTATGCCGCTTTACTCCCGGGCCCCCCATTTGATGGGCTTTACAACATTTACCCCAAACTCATAATAATACAGCTCATCATGACAAGGGTTAAATATGTCCATCCCCTATATAAACGGGCTCATCAGAACAATGCGCAGAGTATCACGTAAATAGAGTAGCCTCCATTGCATTCTTCGAACGGGGCAGGTTTGTATTTCATGGGGTGGGGACGGGGCGTTGGTTCGCGATTTTCAACGTTGGCTGGGTTCTCTTGTGCCAGGGAAGGAAATTTGCCGAAGGGAGTTTCGCCCTCCTAAAAACCAGTCCCGTTCGAAGACTGCAACGGAGGCTATAGATATAGTAGCTAGCGCTTGTTTTCACATAGATGGTGCAAAGACATTTGCAAAATAGGGCTCACATGCCATGACACAATACAAGCCAGTGGCATCTCTTTCTCACAACATCTGAACCATCTCTCTCGCCAACAAAGGTAATCAACAACTAGCATATGTAGAATGTCTCAGGAAAATAGGTCAGAGCCAACCCGACGGAGGCATGTCGAAACACTTCCGCATACGTAGAACATTAACCCGGAAGCAGAAGCCCCGACCTAGTACTCCCCACTCATCCAAGGTGAACAATAGACAGGTGCCTATTAAAGAAGGTGAGATCAGGATCCAATCAGATGCTACAAAAGAATATCACAAAAAGAAAAGAAAAAAAGACAGTAGGGAAGAAACCACTCAAGAACAACTCACTGATCGAAGACAACGAGCCCAAGTGGGTAACCAAAAAATGCCGCACCTCCACAACAGAGTGGTACGACCTGAGGCTAGTCTCTGGACTTCCGGCATGTCAATCTTTCCCATACAATGTCTCCCATATCGAACTGGACTGGACAAAACCATGGGTTTCTGGATTATTGACAGTTTGCTCGGCTTTGCAAAGCCGCAATATAGACGTGACGCAAAAACGACACTAGTTGTTCACCAATGGAAAGTAAAACGAGTCAAAGGTGAGTGTTTTACGCCTCATTGTCTCATTTTGTCAAATGACCTGTGGAACATGCGGAGTCCTGGGTTTGTGATACGCTGTTCGTAAAAATCAACAAAATGCACAAAATCAAAATTTATTTACCATCAATATGAGCTTCTTTCAAATATCTTTCGAGGACTCCGCGAGAGAAAAAAAAGTACAATACTTTTATGTGTGACAAAAAAGCACAAGACATTATAAGATTCCTCCAAGAAACACATCGCCACTGACGCTAAACATGTCCAGACTCAAGAATTAGGCAAGGCGGTGGCATGCTTCAGACCTTCAAATCAGATTGTAGCAAATAACTCGCAATACTAAGATTAAACCAAAAATGACTTTGTTCGAGTGGCATGGGATGTTATTATTCCTTAGACTGTGATAAACACCTCTATTAAACTGTACTAGTAAGGGTATAGAACATTGTCTCCTTAACATATCTAACCCAAACAGAAACAAGAAAACAACTAGAAAGGCCGACATTTGCTTAAGAGCAAATACAGCATATTTCAGGCATACCCCTTCCCACGCAACATTGGACTGTTCCAAATCACCCCTGCGCAAAAATGGGGATTCACGCCGCATTTGCGTTCATGATGACAGTTCGCAAATGCCGGATTTAAAAAATCCGTTTCAAATCCACCTCCCGAGGTGGTCCCGAAAAATCCGCATCAAATCCGTTTCGGAGCATTCATGATGAGAAATTTATCCGCATCGGCCAAAAATGCGGATGCATCCGCATTAATTTTTGCATCATGAACGGGGCCTAGGTGTAAGTTTAAAAAAGTATAAGCTCCTTGTGATGTGGGTACATTTATTGTTGCTGTGAACTTTTTTTATTCAAGTAGGGCATACGATTTAATAATTATCAAGCAGGTGCAGGTACTGTATGAGCGTTTGTTTTCTTCAAGCTGTAAAACTGTTAAACTGTTTTACTTTGTATGCAATCAGCCATCGAGCCTATTCTTATTTTAGTTTAACAACTTCCTGCCAGACCCGGAAGATGCGATTGAACCTTGTTCGAGGATTTATTTTCGTCTGTCTGGTCAGTCTGTTCATACCCTGGCGCTGAGAGTGTTTTATTGGGCTGAAACTCTGGCAGTTTAAAGTTACTTACAATTTAAATGTTCAAAGTTTATGTCAAACAACAACAGCACTAGGAAATGTGGCCACTATAGACAGGTGGTTACTATAGAGAAAATGCTGATCTATTGACTAGGAGCCATACGTTACACATGATTTCAGTACACTGATTATTAATCATATAAACATTGCACAGGTAAGCCAATTGTTTAGATGTACAATTAAGTTCAAATAATTCTGAAGAGAAATATTGATGAGAAAATAATCATTCTCGCCACTGTCTAACTTATAATTACGTATCAAAACTAAACGCAGATTTTCTAACTAACGCACCCTTCGCCGACTTCGTATCAAAGGACCGCCGGCTATCAATCAAACACGGCTGTTGATTAGACTTAGAGTTTCAAACAGTCATGTGCTGTGTGCCAGTTGACAGCGAACTTCATGCTACGTGATGTTTTACATTGCTTGGACCTTCTTTCCTACAGCGGTGCTTCTACAAAATATTTAGACTGTAACACTGAGTCCCACATGTTTTATAGAATAGAATTTGACGCAGAACAGCGTTTTTTGCTGGGTATTTTTCTTGAAACATGTCAGTGGGAATATCAGCGAGGCGGCGACGTAGGGATATCAGACCGTCAACAAAAGTCGCACGGCGGCTAACGGCGCAGCGAAGATACTAGCGCTATAAATAAGCGCTTCAACTAAGGATGGCATCCCGTACAATATTTTTGTATACTGTTGAGCTAAGTAAAGTTTGTTGTTTATGAGGTTTTAGTTGTCTTTGAAGCTTTGACCCGAAATATTTTAAAGTCAAACTGCTGAAGAGAAGTAAGTGACTGCTACGATTATCGTAGATATGGCCCTAAAAAAACTGATAAAAGAAGCCTTCTCAATAGTCTAAAATGCAAGAGCTTCCGGGGGGGCTTCGCCCACCTGGGTCTCGCCCCCCCCCCCCCCACCCCCCAACGGTGGCCCTGCCCCTGGACCCCGCCAGGGACATTCGGCGGCCCCCGGACCCCTGTCCGACGCTTTGAAAAAATCCTGGCGAGAAGTCTGTACGGCCTGAGTCTTCAAGTTAACGTATTGTGTGGTCCCGCTTATGAATATTAATTAGCCTTCGCTTTCCTCTTCGCTGATTGGCTGAACCATTAATTGAATTAACTCTTCCTGCCAGCTAGACGCAGGTGCAGATGTCGGTTCTGTGGGGTGAACGTCCGAAAGGTCATGGCATGGAGAACGGAAGAAAACCAATTTCCCCTAAAAAAAAGTGCTGTAATTAAGCCTTTTACAGTACTTTATGCCAAAAATTTTACTTGGATCATTTTACCAACTATCTTATGCCTATCTATACCAAATGTTACTCATACCAGGGAACAGGGGTGCAAAATATACCGTTATAAGACCGTCAACAACAGTCGCACGGAGCTAACAGCGCAGCGAAAATACCATCGCTAGCGTTTCAACTTCGGATAACAAGTTATAAGTACTGTTGAACTCAGTAACGTTAAAGTTTGTTTTTAGTTGCCTTTGACGGTTTGACCTGAAATAGTGTTACGCTAAACTCCTGAAGAGAAGTTAAGTGACTGCTGCGATTATCATAGATATGCCCCTAAGAACTTATACAATATAAAGCCTTCTGAATAGTCTAAAATGCGAGAGCCTTAGGCGGGCTTCGCTCCCCCTGGCGGGAACACTGCTATATACGGGATCATGAGGCCCCGCTTATGAATATTAATTAGCCTTTGGCCTCCTCTTCACTGATTGGCTAGGTCTTTGATTCAATTAACTCTCCGGCTGACGCGCACAGGTGTGGCTCTGTGCGGGGTCACGGAAGGTCACGTCAGGAGGCCAAAAGAAAACAAATTTCCCCTCAGAAAAGTGCCAAAATTAATCATTTTAAAGTTGTTTATGTCAAAAATTTTACTTGAATCTTGTTACCAAGTATATAATGCCTATCTATACCAAATTTCAGGTCATTTAATTGTAATACCAGGGAACAGGAGCCAAAAGTGTCCTTTTTTGGTCAAAAATTGGCCAAAAATCGCAAAAATAAGCATTTTGTTGCACTGTACACCAAAAGTGTTATTGAATTTATATGAAGGGATTATCAAGGCACATCTGTGTCAAATTTCAGCTCATTCGGTTGCAATACCAAGGTACAGGAGCCAAAAGTGTCCTTTTTTGGTCAAAAATTGGTCAAAAAATCGCAAAAATAAGCATTTTGTTAAACTGTACACCAAAAGTGTTATTGAATTTATATGGGGGCATTATCGAGGCACATCTCTGTCAAATTTCAGCTCATTTGGTTGTAATACCAGGGTACAGGGGCCAAAAGTGTCCTTTTTTGGTCAAAAATTGGTCAAAAAATCGCAAAAATAAGCATTTTGTTGTACTGTACACCAAAAGTGTTATCGAATTTATATGGGGGCATTATCAAGGCACATCTCTGTCAAATTTCAGCTCATTTGGTTGTAATACCAGGGTACAGGGGCTAAAATATACAGTTTTGGTCTAAAATTGACCAAAAAATCTCAATAAAATCATTTTAGAGGCAGATATGAAAAAACTGAGAAAAAAGGATCAAGGTATTGGCCCATTATACCCCTGTGCCAAATTTCAGGTCATTCGGTCCAGGAACGGCGGAGATGAATCACTTTGAAGATTTGACAGGAGAAAGAAGAAGAAAGAAAGAAGAAACATTACGAATACAATATATTTCACCATACTATGTATGGCTGAAATATAAATACATTCTTTGTAAAGGTATAAATTTGATTAAACAAATTAATTTGATATGAAGTGGACTTATGAATTGTGTACACAATCACAAAAGGGGGTTAACGCAGATCAGTTACAGCTGTGAAAAACATATGTTCTATGTGAATCCTGACATCCGACAATGTATCTGGAAAAACTTGGCCCAAAATGTGGCTTGTAGGCTTGATTATTTATAAAAGACTGGTAGAAAATATTTTTAAGAGGGACATTAGACCTGAAATTCTTACTGATCACCAGGCGGTCTTCCTATGGCTCTGAATGACAGGTTCAATAGAAGCTCTATTGGCCCTGGGCTCTTTGGATTAAATGTGAGCCTTCTGGAAGAGTTGGAGTCGTTAGAATGATAATAGAACAACAGAGAAACAGTAGCATTGAATCAAGCAGAGATAAGCTAGATTTTATGTATGTTAGAGTTCTCTAGACAGTATTGGGCGAAGAAAGCAAGAAAAGAATAGGATATAAAAAGATATATTCCTTCAATATCTTTAGTAACAACTTGATAACAAAGTCGGACATCTAGAACGTCTGGTAAGTAAACCTCAGATTTTAATCTTGTTGTAGAGATTAAACTGTATTTGAATACTGTTTACCTGTATGTCTAACTTTCATAAACGTATAAATGGTGTATAAAAAATCTAAGTTATATGTACGGGGTATTCTAAACGTCTCGCTTTGAAGGCCACCGCTCTAATTTATATATTTTTATACAAAACTCTACATTGTCCTATTACTTAAGCAGAGAAAAATGACTATACTAGATACTAAGTTCATGATAATTCAATTCTATTCTTGTTGTTACATGTTCGACATCAGAATGACCAGCCTTGCAGACAAGTTACAAGACTTGGAGCTGTGTCTCAAGAGTCGACACGGCCAGTCGCATGTAGTAGGCTATGGGCGGGCACTTAGAAAAGCCATTCTTCAGATGGATCTGTTTTTGGAGGCAGAAATCTTCAAAAGTCTTGGAGACCTGCATCTTAAGGAAGGTATGCTTAGTAAAGATTCAGCAGAGCTTGACAAGGTTGCTGCCATGTATACTGCTGCCCTGCTACGATGCAATGATTCAGACATTAGACAAACACTGGAACATCGTATCGGCTACATGGAGAAACTGTCCAGACAACTTCTGCAGGGGTACACTCCGCAGTATCAGTCACTAGACTCCTGGAGTATAACTGACATCAATGTCTTAAGGGTGGCAGAAACTTGTGAAAAATTGGACAGAAGTACTAGTATCTGTCAACCCCCAGCCTGGCAATCCGTGGATGTGGAGACTGTTTATACAGAGGCATTAGTAACTGCAGTAGAAAATAGGGATGTGTTCTTGGAGATTGAGATTTTAAAATCTCTAGGAGATCTCTACATCAAGAAAGGCAGGGAAATATGTGGTGTTTCAGAGTTCTCAAAGGCAGCTACGATGTACGGCAGGGCACTGACAATATGCAGGGATCCTGGGGTCAAACAGACTCTGCATCATCGTGTTTTGTACACGGTGAAGATCTGGGGAGCAATTAGAATGGTGAGTTCTTTGGCTTGTGGCTATAATTTGCACTAACCATAAGCAATGAATTCTGGTTCATAAGGATGGCAACAATATATGACGTATTGCACACTCACACACACACACACAGAGAGAGAGAGAGAGAGAGAGAGAGAGAGAGAGAGAGAAAATATCTTACCGGAAAACCATTTCGTGACAGAAAATTCTGGCCATTAAACTTACGCTTTTTTTAAAACTTTTTAAGCACATAATCACGATTTGGTAACGTCAGTGTTCACGATTTTAATGCAGAAACGACCTCTTTATATGTATATACTTATTAGCTGGATGATGAGAAGTGCAGCAAAGAAAAAAAATCGTAACAGTTGGGGATTGAATCTTGCAGCGACTGGAATCAAAGAAATCAAGGCAGAGAGAAAGAAGATCACCAGAGGGGCACCAGGTTGGGGAAAACAGTGGAGCTGACGTCCATCCAGGCACAAGAAGCCTAAGGTGAAGACTTGCGATTTTGCAAACATAGTCAAATCAAAGGTCGACTACACAATGCATGTTTATTACACTGCAGTTGAAATGACAACTTCAACATGGTAGCCAGAGCTAAATATTTTTGTATGAAATAATATCATTTGAAGAAGAAACATTTTCAGAGTTGAGAATAAGACTCATCTCAGCTAATCTCACTGGGCTCGGTACAAATACAAATGCATAGAACAGATAAACACAAAAGTGTATGATACACATTACACAGAAATGCAGACCAGCTTTACAATGACTAATACTGATTTAGAATTAAGAGACATTTTTTAATAATGACTTTATTCTTATTTACAGCTCGTCAAGCGAGCAAGGAATGGCCACTGTTGCAGGAGGGGGTATTGAAGAGGAAAGACTCAGGGATAGGTGTGTGAGTGTTTTCTTTCGGGGGGGGGGGGGGGGGGGTGTCATAGATTAAGAACATCAATCTATTCAATACCCTAGCTTAAATTTGTAAACAAAGTGCTATTGCTTGTGACTTGCATTGCTATAAAACATGTACTACAGCGAGTTGAAAAATCCCCCATATAAAAGAAATGTTGTTGTTTTGCATCCCTTCTTGTAGTATTCATATTGGTTCATTTTCCCATTTCTGCCTTCAATAACCTCAAAGTACGCACCCGACTCTGGCATTTTTAAGTATCTTTTGGATTAAAAAAAAAAGAAAAGCGTACCTAATCAAGAAAATACTCAAATAACTATATGTCATTCAAAACAAGAAGACAGCAAAGTCTGAATAAACAGAATTTGAGTTATAATATTATGTAAAGGAATTCAACATACTATAGATATGAAAGATGAATGCTCTATGTTCAAGTCCTAAAACAACAACCACAATCTTTTCTCTTAAGTAAGTACAAAGGTCACTTGAAGAAAGGTAAATCATCCCTTGCCAAGGCAGACCTGATCTCAGCAGAGCATCACTTTGCAGCAGCACTCAAGACAGTGCACATATCAGGTAATGGAAATCTTGCTTTTATGAATATTTTTCGTCTCGTTCAAGAAGTTTTTTTTAGAATAAATGGACTTGTTTACATGGGCGCGTTCGTAATGGAACTACAAGAAATGCAACAAGGTTTTTCATTATGTTTTCTGATTTACTGATTTAGCCAACACTCTGTAAAAATTACCTACTCCCTAAAAGCACAGAATCCTTGTTTCTGGCAATCTCAATCTCCACTTTGATACATCCACCAAGGCATTTTACAGTTGCAAGCGTAGGGCCCAGCCACTCAATACCCAGGACTTTGAAGGTCTGCACCGCGTGTCTGGCTAACGTATACTGCTACTTGCTTCAGTTAAAATCATGCTTTAATCTGTTTGATATGCGATGAGGTGGGATGGATGAATGGGAATTTTCAACTGTTATAAACAACGTTCATGTGACCGTTTTGGGAGGGGGGTGGGTACTCTTTTAGTAATACATGAGAGGCACTCATCATAATGAGATTTGTTTATTTGATGAAGGTATATGTGTTTAAGTTTATATATGAGGCTTACCACTTCTTGTTGGCTTTCGAAAATAAGGGAGACAAATACAGATCGTACATGTTTATATGTCCGTTGTGACAGTTTTCAATACGAATTGGAGAAAAGTAATTGCTAGAAGTTTTTGATCAAAGAAAAATAGTATTTCCAGTAATACCGTTACCCAAAATCATGATTGCAGGGCAATGTTTTACTAATAAAGTTATTCTAACAGGATAGAATATCCAATATCCTTTTTCAGATCCTACAGCCGAGCAGTGCCAGAGAGAGGTGGAGCCCCTGTGTAAGTTGGGGGATGTCTACAGTAAGCGAGGTCAGCAGACAGGAGACGGGGGAGACTTTGTCAAAGCAGCAGCACTCTACAATGCAGCAATAGTCAGGTCAAAGAATCAAGTCCTAATTGGTAACATAGTAAAAGCTATTGAAGAAGTAGAGAAATCATTCCTTAAATCGATATTAAGAATTCATAGTAATGTAAGCCATAAGAACACAAATCGTCATAAGAAACAGCTAAAGGAGATGCGGGACCAGATCAAGCTGGAGATGGAAACCATTGACCAGCAGCTGGATCCCTATGTGCATGATGAGGATGACCCATGTGTCAAAGATATAGAGGCAAGGCGAGCTCAGGCTGTTAGGCAGTTGTTTGAGAGAATTGCACGAGAAAGGAAGGGATTTATCAGCCAGCTTGTAGAAGAGTGTATTGGGTTAATGGGTCCCCCTCCCTGTAAGTATGCCCTCATAGGTTTAGGTTCACAGGCCACTGGGCTAGTAACTCCATATTCAGATCTGGAGTTCGCCATCTTGCTAGAAGATGAAAGTGAACGTTGTGTGGTGTATTTCCGCAACCTCACCCACTATCTACACCTCAAGGTTGTCAACCTGGGAGAAACCATTCTCCCATCAGTAGGGATAGAAACGCTAAACAACTTTCATTCTGGGAACCCCGTTGACAACTGGTTCTATGACTCTATTACGCCTCGTGGGTTTGCATTTGATGGCTCCATGCCAAAGGCAAGCAAGACTCCACTAGGCAGGCAGGAAACTATGAACAAACCGTCCAGTGAACTCATTTGTACCCCAAAGAACATGGTTTCAAAACTGCTAAAGGATGTCACGTTGTACCTGAAGGAAGGATATCACCTTGCCACAATCTTAAGAAATCCATGCCTGATAGCAGGGGATCAGAAATTGATCAGCACATATATGGCCATTACAAGAAAGATACTGCAAGCTGATCGGGGTAAAATTGCTCAACAACTCGCACAGGAGACACTAAGAGAAAACTATAAAAGCTGCAATTTTAAGGAAACAATCACAGCAAAGATGATCGATGTAAAGAAAACCCTTTATCGCTTCCCTGCTGTAGCGGTGGATTACTTATCATTGTCTGTACATATTGTACCTACCACAGTTTGGGAGACAATAGAAGAAATGAAAAACAAACAAGCGATCAGTGACAGCAATGCACATCACCTCACAGTTCTCGCCAGTATCTCAGCAGAACTCAGGCTCAAAACCTACATTGCCAATGGTGGGCAAAAGGAAAAATTGTCAGCTATGGCCTCAATGGAAACAATGCAAAATAGTCAGGAATCATACTTACAGACCAATAATCATGATGTACAAACAAATGCACTTAAACTAGTTTTTTATTTACCAAATGAAAAACAGCTTCTCAGATACTACCATACAGCAGTTCCTCTCAAACGTGTTCTATCTGCCATTAAACAGTCTGGCGTTGAATGGTCTGGAATGAAGAAAGTTTCTAATTCTTTCCCAGAGTTCTATGATAGTTCTCCAAAAGTACAAGCAGAGATGTACTTCAAGTTATGCAAATATAGACAGGCTATCAGCTACCTAAATGAGGCCCTTAATACATCTGAGGGAACTGAAACTGAAGAGGTTGTGGGTCTGCTTAACAGTATTGGACACGCTAGTCTCTTCGTTGGTGATCATGACAAAGCTATCAGCTTCCTTGAACAGGCACTGAAGATGCATGAAAAAATCACTGAAAAGAGTACCGTACCGAGTACCCCAACAAGTCATACCCTTGGAAGTATTCTCAGTAACCTAGGGCTAGCATGGGGAAAGGCAGGAGATCACCGGAAAGAAATCTGCTATCTTGAACAGACACTACAGATCGAAAGAAATACTTCTGGTCAGAGTGAAGCCAATTCTGTCATTGCTATTTCACTTGCCAACCTAGGGTCAGCTTGGTATTTTGAAGGTGATTTCAGGAAAGCAATCAGCTACTATGAACAAGCACAGCAAGCTGTTGTGAAGGCCAATGATGAGTCTTCACCACATATTGACATTTCTAGTTTACTAGGCAACCTGGGTGAAATCTGGGGTGATCTGGGTGAACACAGGAAAAGCG
This sequence comes from Branchiostoma floridae, assembly GCF_000003815.2. NCBI lineage: Eukaryota > Metazoa > Chordata > Leptocardii > Amphioxiformes > Branchiostomatidae > Branchiostoma > Branchiostoma floridae. The sequence goes on from NW_023365820.1 coordinate 206,286, forward strand.
TTAGCTACCACGAGCAGGCACTCCAGATGAATAGGCGTATGTACGGTCAGCACACAGCACATCCAGACATTGCCTTGTCACTAGGTCGTCTGGGGAAAGCCTTTTATCGTGAAGGTGATTACAGAAAAGCGATCAGCTACAATGAACAGGGGCTGCAGATGTACAGGGCTATCTATGGTGAGATTTCGCCACATCCTGATATTTCGAAATTTCTTAACATTCTAGGGCTGGCCTGGGAAGGACTCGGTGAACATAGGAGAGCTATTAGCTACCATGAACAGGCACTGACGATTAGAAGGAGAATCTATGGTCAGAGTGCACCACATCCTGACATTGGGGAATCACTAAACAATATGGGATCAGTATGGCACAAGCTGGGGGATTTTAAGAAATCAAAAATCTACTCTAAGCAGGCACTCAAGATATACATGAATGTCTATGGTCCGACTAGCGCACATCCTTTCATTATTCCAGTACTAAACAGCATAGGGTACTCTTTGATCAGTTTGAATAAAAGTAGAAAAGCTATCCCCTACTTTGACAGGGCACTGCACATGTTGCGCATAAACGGGCAGAGTAAAACACATCCTGTCATTGCTACAGTACTGAACAACCTTGGACAAGCTTGGGGTAAACTGGGTGAACACAGGAGGGCAGTTTGCTACCATGAACAGGCAATACAGATGATAAGGAGTATCTATGGTCAGCAAATAGCACATCCTGACATTGCCACATATCTTTGCAACCTAGGGTTAGCTTATCAGTATCTGTCTGATTTCAACAAAGCAATCAAATGCCATGAAGAGGCACTTAAAATGTTTAAAAGTGTCTATGGCCCCCAAACAGCACATCCTCTAATTGCGATATTACTCAATAACTTAGGAATTATTTCGTATAAATTCCGACATTTCAGGGCAGCTAAAAGAACCCTCAGAGAGGCCTTGGCTATGGCAAAGCGAATCCATCCCCAGGATCAAAACCATCAAATGATAAAAGTAATTGAAATGGGCCTTGCTTCGTTAAACGGTAAATTACACACAACAGAATTCTTATACACGATGACAATCCCACTGCTCTGAGTCACAAACCATTAGCAACTCTATACTTGATTTCGTCAAACGATAAACCAGATAGTATATTTGAGTCAGTTTAGACGGACTTATCCGTTAGATAGATCCATCTATTTATCTATGTCAAAACGGGTGGGTAGCCCCTACAACTCAACTGATATAAATGTAAGAAATGAGTGATAACTTATTGGCAAGAAGAAATATGAAAATCGTAAGATTTATGTGATAGATATTCATGTATTGTTTCTTTTGAATAAAAAAATGCACAGTTCAGTAAATAAACTGTAAAACTTGGCATAAAGACAAAGTTGTGTGCTGCATATTACTGTATCTTTGACATTTTGTTATCTCATAAATAAAGAAATCCTGCAACAAGTCATAATGCAGTTCTGTAGTGGATGAATGAATTAGTAAAATGCCCAAGAAAGAATGCAAAAACCTGCCGACCCTAGAATTTATTTAGTGTTAACATAAATGTTCTTTTTGTTTTTCATCTCTATCCTTTACGAACTTAGAAAATTGTTATTGATAAGTATCCTGTTCAAATCCACATGTATTGTCTCTGTTTCTGTCAGCAGGGTTAGCCCTTTGTAATAGCCATAGGCTAGTTGGGCAGCCCTGGCTGTGTATCCTGTACAGCCAAACCAATAAATAAATAAATAAATAAAGTGTTAACGGCATACGCTGGCTCGCTGGCACTTTCTCGCTGGCGATAGTCGGGACAAGCTTTTCGAAGATGTTTCACATAATGTTAGGACATACAAAAAAGTTTGAAGACTATCCTATCTTTATTATTAATAGGATACAGAGATTTGGGCACTTTTGACGTAAAATGGCAGCGCAAAAACTGCTTGTATGACCGACGTCGAAAATAATTTTTCATTAACAGTTGGGTTGCTATGCTAATAAAAGTAGTTTAGTGACTATCAGATATTAATGAAGGTACACAAAAAGTTATTTGGAGACTTGCAAGTAGCTCCCCTTGGGATGTACACGCTGCTGCCTAAAAAGACCAATCTGTACATGGACAAATTACTACAGAATGACCCAAAACCGTGTTGCTGTCAGTTATGCTGATGCTTGTGTAAACGCATTTCGTCTACTCAAGAAATAATCACAAACATCAAAGTATTATTATTAATACCAGCGTCAACCGATACCTGAATCCTTTTGTACCTGTCACGAGTCACGTACTCCCATTACAAGGGTACTTAGGGGAATTAAGACCTCGATCGCTACAATTTTCGCCATGCGCTTAAGTTTCAACTTATGGTAAATTTAACAAAGCAAACTTGATTCAATCAAGTATTTGTAATACCCGCTTTTAAAGAGGATTACCCCTTTAAGACTAAAGTCAGTCAAATCTATGACTCGGGACAGGGTAATATTGAACCTGACGGAGATGAGCAAGAGCTTAGGCTTATACAGTGTTAATGTCTAATGGTGAAGACCCCTGAGACATAAACAAAACTTGTGGATACACTGTTATGCAGAGCTACCGACGGAGGACATAAATGTACGGCATCGTGTGGCGTAATTGGTAGGTATTTGATACAGACCCCAGAAGTAACTGGTTCGAGCTGCATTTCTCTTCAAGCCACATACTAGTACTGTAACATTAGAAGCCAGTTAATTGCACGACGGATTAACGCACACTTCTGTTAAGTGCACGGAATCCCTAAATCCAAAGCCAGTGCGATTCAGTTGGATAGCTTCGCATTGCATTAGCCGAATAATGGCACGAAATACTCTGGCAAATAGGCTGTGTAATTAAACGGCTTTTACTGTACATCATATCCAGCGTAAATACAATGGCGCTTCCAGCTAGTTAACGTTGAAGTTTATGGGTATTTGTAAATAGCACTGCTGTTTCAATGCATTTGTGCATCTATGTAATTATTAAAAATGTTTTCAACAGTTTGTATCTCTGACTAATTTATTTGTTAGGACTAACAATCGTCCTTGAGACGACAGATAAGTTAGTTAAGTTAATGATCAACCTAATGTAAGTTAATTGTTTGCTCTTACCAGATAACTTATTTGTTAGGTCAGGTAGCCAGTGTATATATGTACAGTATATGTATCGTAAGGGAGGGTTATGTGTACATTCTGTCAAATATTATCAAACATGGTAAATATCTTCTTTAAACAAATGCCTTGGTTAAACCCTAACACGGCTGTACGACACTGCACTTAGGACGATTATGACTTTTATAGCGTAAAAATTAGACTGTGAGGAATAAAGTTATGATTTTCCATGTGATAATGTAACATGATGTTTAACACAATCATGATAAACTTTCATGTTTTTGCGCACGTATTCATTTTGATTAAATGACATATTTCAATCCATTATCCATCATTATCTGCATGATATCAAGATTCAACATGATATGCACATCTAATGAATTGTGCTAATAATTCAAATATGGTTATAGGTTTTACCACAAGAACGAAGTTTGTTTCAAGATGAATAGCAGTGTAAATCCCTGTGTAGAAAGTCTTTATGTTTCCCTTGGGAAAATGCTACTAGTATTCGTTTTGCTGTTGTGCCCTTCTTTTTATTTTGTCTTCTTCTTATTTTGTCTTAAAGCGCACTTTCTTCTAGAATGCTCACTGTATAAAGATATACGCAATACCTTTGTTAACAGTACTACGCTTGCAAAACAGAAATATGCACAACTAACAAAAGAAGACTTTTTCAAATATATAATGACATCAGTTAACTATGATTTGATAGAAGAACTCTGTAAGTTCGTCTTCACGTGTTTTAAGAAGAGGGAGGAAGCATGTAGAAATATAGTCGTAAGTAGAACATAGAATAGCTTACTTATCAGACTCTTTGTATTCGACCTACTGCATTTAGCCCTAGGAGGGCATGAACATGCAATAAACTTCATTGTCATTGCCATTGTCTTAAAGGTTCAATAGACGCAACCGTGCAATACTTGTCTACGTTTTATTTTTCACGTTCAACTTTCCTTAACACTATTCAGACCGGGCTTTTATGGTCAATCCTGGAAGATACCCCATCTTTAAGGCCCGCCCCTTCTAACTCCTAGAACTATCTAACGACTTACTATGCGACCACCAAATTTTCAATAAATTAAGTAGACATAATATATCAAAACTTGTAAACATGTAACGCTAATAAAACGAAATTTGACGTATTTGACTTTTTTTCACTTTTTTAAAGATAGCATTGTTAATATGATTGAGCAGTAGCTTGTAGTTCAAAGCGTTTTGTTTGTCATACCATTAACTCCTGTGTGCGCTAAGTATGTACTAAAGTCCAGAGGTCTCGACCTAATCTAGAAATCAGTGTTTTCTTCCTGTAGTTCTCTTGCAGCAGACATACATAAGATATTTGTAACTCGAAGATAATCAAATTAAAAAGTATTACTAGAACTCACAAACATGGCCTTTTGATATCTCATGCGCAGTTTAGAGTAGATTGGGATAACTTGTCTATATATTTCCTGAAATAACTTTCGACGATTCATTTTGGATACAGAAGAATCAAAAGTCAGACTGTTTTATTGTATCCAAGAGAAAGATAAATGACATATTTATCTTGATGGCGTGTTTACAGATTGGGTTCGTGCACTAAGTGCATTGTATACGTATTTAGGGCGTAACTCTATGCGTAGCTCTGAATTTTAATCGTGATTAGCCTCAATAGTAGATCAGCGACCCCGAGGATTGCAAACGGCTAAGATGGGTAGGATATATTTTCTGAGGAATTTGAGTTGGGCACTGTTAGGACTGACGTTTGCCGTGCAATGGACGTCATCACTACAGCAAGGTAAGGTGAAGTTATCAAAACCGAGGGAAGAACCGGCATTCAGTCAAATGAAGTCGAGAAAGAGAAATGGTCATGTGCGCGTTTGTGCGTATGTGTGTCCGTATAAACCTGTGCACACGTGTGTCTGTCTCTGTGTGTCTGTCTGTGTAAGCCTTATGTGTGTGTGTGTGTGTGCCTGTGTGTGTGTTTGTTTGTATGCGTGCGTGTGTGTGTCTGCATGTGTGTGTGTGTGTGTTTGTTGCAGTGATTTCCAATTTTATCCCTATTTCAGGAGACTGTGATTTCGACACAAGTCTGTGCGGTTACCAACAAGACAACACGGATGACTTTGACTGGAAACGTCAGCAGGGTACAACAGCAACTGAAAACACCGGACCTTCATCTGACCATACCACTGGCTCAGCTGGTACGTGCACCTATAGCTAAAGCTCCGACAACATCTTCGACTATTTCCACTGCACAGCCTACCATACTCATTCAGTTTATCATCATTCAACTTAGGTCTTAGGTCACAGTATTGGTTGCTACTGTGTCGCGATAACCACACAAACAAATATTTCACTACCAGTACATTTCATACATAGGGCGATCCGATTTTTTTCGATTAGACCATCTTTACATACATAACACGCTTCCAATCTGTCACCCAAAGTCCGTACTTGAAATTTTCTCTGATCTACCATTACCGCTTTACGTACATACTCGTATTCCTGGATAAGGTTGAAATATTCTTCTTGCACTATTAATACCACATCACTCGGCGGTACATTGTTTTTGCCTTGAAATACATACTCATATACATGTACTTCTGTCTAAATGCATCGAAAGTACAATGTATTTCGCTTTCTAGTGCTTGGCACAGTATACAACCTTTCAACCTTGAATTTATTGTAACAGTTGTCATTTTTGGTGACGTCTCAAAGAAGGAGCTTTCTTATAAAGTTAGACAAAAAAACTTTTTAAAAAGATGTACGAAATCTTCTCCTAGGAATTGATTTTGAAGATGATTCCTGTTGTGTGGTCATTCAATGAAGCTTGACAGGAAATGCATTTGTTTCTTTCTATCCTAAAGTCACCATATATAATTACTTTCTACTTCAGGTATATAAAACGTCTGTGTGTATGTTGTATGTTAGATATCGCTATTGTGATTTTTGGTGGTCTTTTTGAAAATTATAAAACTCACGGTTAGCACTCCTTTTAGGGTACTACATGTACATTGAGACCAGTTCCCAGGCAACAGGAAACATCGCACGACTGATCAGTCCCAGTTTGTCAAACAACATCAAATGTTTAGAGTTCTGGTATCACATGTGCGGTGATTCTATAGAGGAACTTGGAATCTACACAAGGCCGACAGGAAGTTCATTGCCGAAAGATCTGATATGGTCTCAAACTGGGGACAAAGGTGACGTTTGGCAACGGGCTAGGGTTCATCTTGAAGAAAGTAGCGACTTCAAAGTAAGTACAACAATTAGAATATGAAAATAGAAAGGTCTTACTTGCGAGCAAATACAACATATCAATTTTCAGTATCACGAAAATGAATCTCTATCTGTTCAGCTGTTTACAAACAGCCAGGGCTGCCCAACTAGCCGTAGGCTATTGTCAAGGGCTAATGTTCGCACACGACGGGTCATCTAATATCAAGTACTTAACACCTTACGTCTGTTGGAAGAGTATGGATCACATAATGCAAGATTTGTGGACTTAGTGCAGTGTTATATGTATTTCTCCACTAGATCGTGTTTGAAGGCATTCGAGGAATCAGTTACAGAGGTGACATCGCGATAGATGACGTCAGTTTGAGGACAACGCCATGCGGTGGTACGTTTTTGTCGACGTCTGTTGCGTGTTCTGACGCCTACGTAAACAAGGAAAAATGATTTATAGAATATCAATTGATGAAGAATAACATAAAGCTGGTATATTAGGACATTTAATCTTGGTAAAAGGCAAAGCAGAGTTGTTTGCGTGGTTTGTGTGTGTGTGTGTGGTGTGTGTGTGTGTGTGTGTGTGTGTGTGTGTGTGTGTTTGTGTGTGTTCGTGTGTGTATGAGTGCGTGTGAGTGTGTATGTATCTTTATGACAATTTTTTTTCGTATTCCAGGAGACTGTAATTTTGACACAAGTCTGTGCGGTTACATACAGGATAACAATGACGACTTTGACTGGACACGTCAGCAGGGTTCAACTGGGACTACAAACACTGGACCTACATCAGACCACACCACTGGGAATTTAGGTTAAGTATTGCATATCAAATATTCCGTTCTTTCTGTCTTTTTCCAACACTCAGAGTGGTCAGGTAGTTATCACATACATTTTAGCATTTGGTAATCAACGACTCTAAACCTAATGCTATCAGGAGTATTGGCATTGATAAACAGAGAATATCTAGTGCTTGAATTTAAAATGCCATCGTATATTTTTCTTACGAGGGACACATTGCACCAACTTGCTCATGTTTACTTGCGCTGTTTATCATAGCGTCTGTTAACAATGTTTGCAACTATAGGAAAGTTATGCTTAGAATGCAGTTCTAAACGTATTTCGTAACGCAATGAATATTACTTCAAATTCGTTCCAGAGGGTGTTTCAAAAATTCTAACTCTCACTTTTCTCCAGTTATGAGCAAAAGTCCCGATGAATCTTTACGTACAGTCAAGTACAAAGCGTATTCCCATTATTCAATGCAGGTTCTTACATGTACATTGAGACTTCCAGTCCGCAGCAGCCAGGAAACATTGCACGACTGATCAGCCCTGTACTGTCCGTGGACTCCAGATGTTTAGAGTTCTGGTATCATATGTACGGCGAGTCTACAGAGGAACTCAGAGTCTACCAAAGCTCTATTGGCAGCTACCAACTAGGAATGCCAATATGGTCTCTAACGGGAGACCAGGGATACATATGGCACAACGCTACAGTGGGGCTTGTAGCAGGAAGCAACTCTTATGTATGTTACTGCTATCTACATTCGTCTATCTAGCTTAGTCTAAATCTAAATCTACACGTGTCTGCCGTATAGTTACCAATCTAAGTCTATCTTTTGGCATTTATTTATCTGCTAGCTTAATCCATCCATCTTCTAGTATCTATTCAATCTTTCCACCTTATAGAATACGCCTATATACATCTATCAACCTACATTTATTACCTAATCGTATCTATCAAAATATAATTATCTAATTCTATTTTTCTCCTAGTGTGTATCTATCCTTAGATAAAAAGATAGATATATATCAGATAAACATAATTTAGATATAGATAGACGGACATGGTTTCAGTTCATTTGCCGTAACTAATTTAGCTTGGTAAATGAATCTGCTAATCAATCCTCTACTAGATTGTGTTTGAAGGCGTGCGAGGATCCAGCATCCGGGGAGACATGGCCATAGATGACATCGGCATCAAAACAACACCGTGTAATGGTAGGTTCTTGGTAGAACTTTGGTGAATCAAAACGTCAGACTTTGTAAATCTCCTTAAAAGTATGAAAATCAAGATAAACGGAATTCCAAAGACGAAATTCAATGCATCTTACTCAAAATGCCCATTATCATCTCTAGTTGCATGGCTTCGTCTTTAACTTAAAGAAAGCACACACAAGACGATACATGAATAGGCTGCCATCATTATATTTCTCTAACAACAAATTTCACTTGGGCTTGTCCTGTATGACAGGAAACATAATTGTAGACGACACATCAACAGTGGGAAGTACGGCAACCCTGACTACAACAACGGGGAAAATGACATCGTATGCCGTAGCAACTGCAGCTGATACTACAACTCTATTGGGAACGACGTCTGCACAAGAGACATTCGCACAAGGTACGTAGTTCAACGAAATTACCTCCCACTCCATATACTCACTAAAATCCACTGTTTTGTCGTCCTTTTTTATGCTTTTTATACTTATAAGGACTATTTTCAACTCGCCAAGTCATATTTGCTTTAACATGTTATACCTTGCTATATCAGGAGGCTGTAACTTTGACACTGTATGTGTGTGGCTACGAACAGAGCACAGCAGACGTCTTTGACTGGACACGGAAGTACGGTGCCACTGGGACTCCAGACACAGGTCCTTCGTCGGACCACACTGGAAATGGTAATTGGGGGATATGCATTGTGCATTATTCAGTAAATTAACGTCTATATCGTGCGTCTGTGCGTTTGCGTGTGCTCGCGTGTGTGCGTCTGTGTTTGTGCGTGTATGTGTGTGTGTGTGTGTATGAGTGTTGTGTATGCGTGTGTGTGTATGTATGTGTGGTTGTGTGTGGTTGTGTGTGTCCGTGTATGTGTGTCCGTGTGATAGTGTGTGTGTATGTACTCTATACAAAAGTGTGTGTATATATTCTATATAAATATACTTTACGTTTTAGTAGACTTTGAGCTACCGTTGCTTAGATTGTGATCATGAGTAACATATAGTTAAACATATTTGTACCATTACTTCAAGGTTATTACGTGTACATTGAGGCGTCCAGTCCAAGAATACCAGGAGACAGTGCTCGTCTCATCAGCCCCAGTCTGTCTTATGACACCAAATGTCTGGAATTTTGGTACCACATGTACGGCAGTGACACTGGGGAGCTTAGGGTCTATCTTAGGCCTGCCGGCAGCACCCAACTGGGAACTCCGATATGGTCTCTAGCTGGGGACCAGGGTGATGTTTGGGACCAGGCTAGACTGGATATTGGCGAATTCAGCAGCTTCCATGTGCGTACAGGTCATTGGATTGTAACTAGAACATGCATATGGAAGTAAAATGAACAAGAATTTTGAATACTCATCTATTCTAATTCCCTTGAATATTTTAGAAACATTTTGAAAGTAACTGTGCAAAAATAGACAGCTACTTTCAAAATGTTTCTAAAATATTTAAGAGAACTAGAATAGATGAGTATATTTTTAGATGAGTATTTTTTAAAGAATTTAATTATTGTGGTTTAGAAATTCTTTTATTCAAAATAATTCAGACTTATTACAAATATCACCTAAAAACCCTCATGGTGACTTGGAATGGACTCTATCACTGTTTTTGTCCTTTATTTAGAATAATTGTGAAACCTCTGTGTGATGCTTTCACATTTGCAAATATTTACAAATATTTGTAAACTTTGCCAAATGGTAAAATTAGTTTATTGCCCCATAAAAGTAAGCCCTATTGTTGCCTCTGTATATTTTTAGCTTTCATTGCTGTGCACTGGTGGATCATTTGTGGTGTGCCATTGTTGCATGACACCCAACCATACTTTGCAAGGATGTGTGAATTGCTATGTTTCTAAACCACTGACCCATTTACAAAATGTTATCAAATGGTAGAAAATGGTAAATAATGGTAGAATGCTGTTATCATTATTTAGAAACCATTAGAATTATCCAGTTTCACTTGATAAATATTTCCAAAGTTTCACAGGGCCGGGGAAATATTTATAAAGTTGAAACAGTGTTGAAAATATTTCTGAAGTATCAAATGTACTAGACATATAATTACAAAACTTTAAAATCAATTCGAAACAATGGCAACAAACATCCGCACGGTGACTTGGAATCGACTCTAGTTGGAAAAATTATGAAACTTTTTTGGACTTGTTATCTCGATGATTGTCTATTTCCTGGTGAATTAATGCCAGTACTATCACATTTTTCACTGGTTGAAACAAATTTACACCATTTTTTGAAAATTTTTTTACTTATTAGAAAAAACACATTTTATGTCTAGTATAATATGATAGCACCCCTCTATCACATTAATTCACTGGTAAAACTATTTGACACGATTGTCGACTCTTCTCTAATAGGTCGTGTTTGAAGGTGTGCGAGGATTTGGGGTCTATGGCGACATCGCGATAGATGACATCAGTTTCAAGACAGTACCGTGTGGGATTGGTACGTGTTATTTCTCTTAAGGAGCGTAAAATAAACCAAACCAATCAAGTAACTGAATCATTAGCATTGTTTGTAGTCTATTTAATAAGCTGGCTTAACATTTATTAATTATCAGCAAAATTAATCTTTAAAAAACAGTCTGTCCAGTTTACTTCTGAAATAATGATTCCAAATTCCATTTCGGTCCCACATGCATCCATTTGATCCTAGCGACTCGATGCTCCCGCCGCACCAACCAGGCTGCATGCCATCGCGAGCAAATCTAACTTCTTCCTGCTCTCGTTCTTCCCTCGTACCATCCAGGAGTGGAATGAACTTGAGCCTGGTGTGGCGGAGGCGGTGTCTCTCCCCCAGCTCAAAAATGAACTGGGGAGGGCGCTGCTGCATTGAGGCGCCCCTACACATCGACCTTGTATATATGTAAATAACACTTATCCACTATATTCACTTGTCTTGTCCTTTGCACCCACAAATCGGCTTTCTATGTTCCTCAGTGTTTACCTTTATTCCCCTTGTGTTTATTGGCCATTATCACTCGTTACTAATTAGAACACCATGTGCACTGCTAGTGATCCCTGTTACAGGGGCTGAGCAGTAAAGAAAGAATAAGAAAGCAGGTAATTGCAATCTTCAGGAGGCTGTGATTTCGACATGACTTTGTGCGGTTACCAACAAGACAACACAGACGACTTTGACTGGACTCGTCAGCAGGGGAGCACAGTAACTGACAGCACAGGACCATCTTCAGATCATACTTCAGGCTTTGGTAATGGCATTTTTCTCATCCTTTATTTTGATATCAGTCAACCCACGCCCCTATTCTAACTTCTTACCCTTGACTTGGTTTTCAGTACCTTAGATTATTATGAATACTATAGAATCACTTGAACATGGTTTTTGTATTGCAATTAATGTGTCAAAATATTCGGCTGTTAGCTACAAGCTTAATTGGTTACTAGCGTTATTTCCGTCTTCAAAAAACAACCATTAACAAGTATCCTTAGCTATAGTGCTCAATAGAATCAAATTTTGCATCATATGTAGCACCAAACTTGCATAGCCACAATTGTATTGGTAATGTTCATTATTGAATGATAGCCATTTTTAATATTCGTGTCCTATTGGGCTAAGTACATGCGTACAAATATCAATAGAGTACACATAGTGATAGGACTTCTAATACTAATCTAAAGTGTGAGTTCTCAAACTACTCAATACATAGGTACATCTTTAAATCCAGGATACTACATGTACATCGAGACGTCCAGTCCCCAGCAGCCAGGAGACGTCGCACGACTGATCAGCCCAAGTTTGTCTAACAGCATAAGGTGTTTAGAGTTCTGGTACCACATGTATGGAGATTCTACAGAGGAACTCAGAGTCTACCAGAGATTCACAGGCAGCGCCGAACTCGGAACTCCAATATGGTCACAGACAGGGGACCAGGGAGACGTCTGGTTACAGGCTACAGTGGATCTTGTGACAGTCAACAACTTCTACGTATGTATACAAACTTGAACTGTGAATTTCTAGTATGACCATAACTCATCAATTAACTGATGAAGATTTCTTGGAATGTGCGCAAATGTGTCAAAATACGTGTAAGCAAACACGCCACACATCCAGTATAACGCGTTGAAAAGAGATGCGTTGACATTTCTTATTCCCCATTAGGTTGTGTTTGAAGGCGTGCGAGGTACGAGCTACCATGGTGACATCGCCATAGATGACGCCAGTTTCAGGACAACATCTTGTGGCGGTACGCGCTTTTGTTTGAATAATAATTTCGAAGGATGAATTCATGTAAATTTTGATCGTGTTATTTATTGAGGAATATCGTCAAAGACGCTGAAATGCAAAACGTCTTAGACTGAGTTAAATTTCATTTGGAAATTAAGCTAAAAAAAGAGGGCATCAGTAATTTATCCTTGTCAATTTTTTGTAATCTATTTAAAATGCAAATATTATGTCATTTGTGTAAAGATAACAAATATGTTATCGATTTCATGATATTCTTTTCCCAAGGTTTCACCGTTCTTTATGTTAGGGCATGGTAGCTTGCATTTTGGTTTGATATTTCACATCATGGCTCATTTTAATTGATTATGACTTGAAAAAGTAGACATGTACATGTATCTATCAAATTTATCTTGCACACACCACATGCCACTTTGTTACAAAAGCTATACATGCAACAACAGCTGTACCGGAGCAATCTTCACAGAGTGGCTCAACGAAGCTGGTGCCAACTGCATCGAAAACTTCGACAACCGACATTACTACAGCAACGTATAATACAGCGCAAGAGAGCACCACAGATGGTGCTAAAACGTCTGAGGCTACAACGAAGCCAGCGCCAACTTCATCGGAACCTCTGACAACAACGCATGAGAGCACAACAGAGGTTGCTACAACGTCTGAGGCTACAACTCAGAAGCCAGCGCCAACTGCATCGGAACCTCTGACAACAACGCAAAACAGCACCACAGAGGTTGCTACAGCGTCTGAGGCTACAACGAAGCCAGCGCCAACTGCATCGGAACCTCTGACAACAACGCAAGACAGCACCACAGAGGTTGGTACAACGTCTGAGGCTACAACGAAGCCAGCGCCAACTGCATCGGAACCTCTGACAACAACGCAAAACAGCACCACAGAGGTTGGTACAACGTCTAAGGCTACAACGAAGCCAGCGCTAACTGCATCGGAACCTCTGACAACAACGCAAGACAGCACCACAGAGGTTGGCACAACGTCTGAGGCTACAACGAAGCCAGCGCCAACTGCATCGGAACCTCTGACAACAACGCAAAACAGCACCACAGATGTTGGTACAACGTCTGAGGCTACAACGAAGCCAGCGCCAACTGCATCGGAACCTCTGACAACAACGCAAGACAGCACCACAGAGGTTGGTACAACGTCTGAGGCTACAACGAAGCCAGCGCCAACTGCATCGGAACCTCTGACAACAACGCAAGACAGCACCACAGAGGTTGGTACAACGTCTGAGGCTACAACGAAGCCAGCGCCAACTGCATCGGAACCTCTGACAACAACGCAAAACAGCACCACAGAGGTCGGTACAACGTCTGAGGCTACAACTTCCGTTTTCGCTGTAACAACTGTGGCAACGAATACACAGCCCCCCACCACCTTTGAGACAGTCATGGATACAACGACTCAAGAAATAGGTAGGTACCCACTACATTGTTTACACTGTTTGAATAGGCTGTTCCAGTGAAACTCGGACATCAATCACTTAATCATAATGATAGATAATGTCAATATTATTTCATATAGCATGTTTAAAGTGCTTATGTAACGTTAATATGTTCTACTGTATTATTATGTTTTTCCCAACATACATTTGCATATTTTTCTTGTAGTCATCTGTCTCTTATCATCCTGTCCTCCTTTATAACCTTTTGATACAGAAACTCAACATTTACTTTCACTCCTTTCTTCCTATGATTCCTCATGCTATAACGTTAATGCGTGCGCGCGAGCGCTGACTGTATTTGCATAAAAATTTATTAATATTGCGCGAATTCAGGATTACCAAAAAAACCATATTCTGTATCGTGAAGCGCCATCATGTACTAGACGTTTTAAAGAATATACGTTTCATAGTTATAAGCGATGTTATGCAATACTCTGAACCAGATGGAGCCCCTTGGATGGGTGAGTATTACTTCATATTTTTCGTCTTATATAGAGAAACGAAGTGCTGAATGCTGTAATAAAGTAGAACAAATTACTAGCTGGTCAAAAAAAAAGATGGTGGTTAAGCGTTTAAAATTGTGTCAAGTATTCTAATGCATATAGCTAATGTTATGTCATTGATACATATCAATTCCTCATCCTCGTATAAAACTGTGATTTATATTAGGTCGGGTACGAATGACAAGATTTTCTGTACACAAACAAGTCAATTTTTATTCAAACGACGTTTGGGTGGCTCTCTGACAACTTTCTCAGGGCAACTTTGACTGGTTCAAATTTTACTGCAGCATTACGTCTGTGATGCCATTGTAAGCAGCGACACCTATGCTGCAGTACAATGTGAAAATGCCCTGTTGAAGGTGACAGACGGTCACTAAAACTTTGGTTGAATAAAAAAAATTGTAGTATACAAAGAATATGGTCATTTTGTCATTTATAGATGAAAGCAATTTATTATTAACGTTATATTATTGCATTGTACGTTAGTTACGTTGAAAGGGATTTGAAAGGGATTTGTAACAAGTAAAAATAGCATAATCAAGCACATATGATAATTTTCATGCTTGTAAAGATTGGCAAAACAACTTCATACAAACTTTCTTACAAAGATTTTTTTTTTTCTTCTTTCTTTTATCGGACATGTTCAGTGAAGAATCAGGTTTGATTTGGGGTCATCGCAAGGTCAGATACCCATCATCCTCACTCAAAACAAAGATGGCGGCTTCCGCTGAAGAAAATTCCGAGGACCTACAAACTTGGCCGAAATTCGTCCTGTTTGGGGATTCTATAACCCAGGTAAAGAGATGTGAAGATGGAGATACATCAACGAATACCATCTGAACAACTGTCATCGACATCCTACCTCAATTTGCCCTGTATTTAAGGCCCGATTCCCATGCACTAGTGATGGGGAGGGGGGCATTTGTTTTGATTCAATGTCTACGTGTTATAACTGTTCAGGAAAATAGTCATGTACAGAACGATTGACATGGTACAGCATTGAAAAAAAGCAAGTTCAGTTTAGCAAGTGATGTAGAAGAAAACGAACCCTAAATATATCTGTAGTAGTTTATATGTGACATTTTATTTGCAGTGACACGAAAAAAGGGAAATTATTTGTTTGTTTACATTAACTCATTCAGTACCCGTTTTATGGTTTGTTGTTTCCTCTTTAAAAAATCAAATATCTTAGTTAGAAATTCTCGAGTGGAAAGCATTCAAATTTTAGTTCTTGATACAATTGATTCAATGGCAATGTAAGATAATAAAAAAAAATGTAGCACATTATATTTTACTACCATTTGTTTTAGTTTTATCAGTAATTAATTTTTTCTTATTTATTTATTTTGCAGTTAGCATTTTGCGATGGGGGTTGGGGAGCAGCTTTACAGCATGTTCTGCAAAGGTTGGCACTTTTAAGTTTATTTTATTTACTGAAAATTGAGGCAGTAGCTTATGATTATATGGTTACCAAAGCTTAAGTGGTGAGTTCTTTTGTGAAAAAGTAACATGGCTATTTGATTTTGAAGACTACATATTGCCCTTTGGATGTTGCACCATTGTTTTTTTTTTGAGATTCAGATTGTTACAAATGCATTTATGTTTCCTCCAGATGTGAAAAGGTCCTAGTTAAGAAAGACCTATATCTACATGGTTACCCCCAAATGACCCCGCGAGGGGCAAAGTAGGGGGGCGGGGGGAGCTGAGGCTCCCGGGTTAGGGCGGGCAAGCACGGAAGTGCTCAACGTTGGGAGCACTTACAACCGTGCCAGGCGGGGCATTCCACTCGGGAATAGTGCGTGGGAAAAAAGACTGTTTGTAGATGTCGGTGCGTGCGAATATGTGTTGATATTTGTAGTCGTGACTACCCCGGGTGCGATTATATGTAGGGTTACTTAATGTTACTGTCCAACAATGTATGTCATACCCAGGCAGTGATACTGATAGCATTCAATACGGTATATCACGTGATATGGAACACACTGTCTTGTATCCTTATGTGCTCATTATCTATAATATAATTGTGTCAAATACTGTACTAGTAAATGCATTTAAGTTTGTGGGGATTTACTTTTGCGGTAGTGGGGAAATGGAGTGTTTCGGTGGTTTTGATTTAGCGGTAGCTCCATAGAATGTAGTCACATACTTTAAATGAAAAAAAAAAAAGTTCGCCATTGTTTTAAGTTCACAGTGAAGTGCCTCACAAAAACCGCAAATATAAATCACTGTGAATATTTCTGCATTTACAGTACCTCTGTGTGTGTGTGTGAATGTATTCTTTATGTGCTCATCTATAAAGTAATTACCAATTTCCCTTTTGATCTGCCCTACTACAGGAAGTGTGATGTGGTATGTCGGGGATTGTCGGGTTACACCACGGCGTGGGGGAAGCTGGTTCTACCCCAGGTCATCAACAAACACAATGCCACGGACGTCGTGCTGGTCACGATATTCTTTGGCGCCAATGATGCCTCGCTTAAAGGTCAGTTAAACTATTCAGACAAAAATGCTTACCAGTATATTGTCAGTGTTAGACAAGTTTTAGAATTGAAGTTTCACGGCGGTCGGTTGCTAGGGTATTCTTTCCCGTTGCTATGCGAGTTCGACAGAGTATCGGGTTACAAGAGGCCTACTATTTGCTAACCGTAAAATATTTCAAAATAAACAAAATGTTATGACAAGGAAAATGTATTCAAAAAAAGATTAAATTCGCAATTTTAGATAGTTTGAATCTTCCTGTTTGAATTGAGATAGTTGTTTTGTTTCGATTTTGCTTCCAAAGACGATTATTTTCCGTTTCAAGGAAGGCCTTCAATTTGACCATACTCTTGATAAGATGGGCCGCAAGTGCCATGGCAAATTCTCGATGTTTATATTTTCGTCATCTGAGAGGCAAATGAAACTTTTTGTTTTTGGAATTTTTTAATTTTTAATTTTAAGCAAAGTTACAGTCAAAAATATGCGTAAAAATGGCATTTTTCGCACTTAATTACCAATAATTCAAAATCAAAGGCATTTTTTAAAAATCCCCAAAAACAAAAATCTCGGGAAAACCGTTGCGGTCATTTTCAGCCGTCAATGAGTTAAGTTGGACTCTTCTTGGTGGAGATCTTAAACAATGTTTACACGCATGTCATACCGCACGGAGATCGGGAGGGTGTAATTGATACCGGTGTAAACAACACTTATAATATTCAAGGTCACCAACAAAAACGCCAGTAGCTTCGTTACATTTTACAGGTCCGCAATAAAGTGAAAGCATAGATGTACTGTCCAGAAAATTGTCTATATTGGTTAAAAACTATATTTTTCGCCTGATTCAAGTTAGTTGGGGGGAAAATGCCAGAAAGCACGGTTTTAACTGCAATGACCGCAGATGACCTAAATAGAACACGGGTTCGGTTCGAATTACGTCAGATGGAACATCATGGACGAATCTTCGAATTCGGCTAGACATGGGAGGTTTTGAGCCCGTATTTGACCACCGTGTTGACTGGTCCCACAGCCTATAGTACCGGGCAAGTACATTTATCACAGGCCCAATTGCCGCCCAAACCATGTTTTTTTGCCCCAAATGTAAACATTTTGTATCCATTTGTATTTGCACCTGAAGAAAATCCCTTTTATACCCCACATATGCAGTCAGTCAAGTTTCTTCAAGTCTCTCCACATTACCCTGTTGAGTGCATTCCTGTAGTCTTCTGTACTGACCACAACTGTCCTTATCCTCTGCAAATTTTGTATCAGTCAGGTCTGTCCTCAGTAGGTCTTTACAGTGTCTTTATATTAAAGTAAAGTTCACAGCCTGTTGTGGATAGGTGTGTTGATCGGCATTCTTAGAAAATGTGTAAGTTTAGCATTTTACTACCAACACAGATGAGCTTCCATGATAATCTGATTAAGTCCTTCTTTCAGAAATGAGTCCCAAGCACGTACCACTCGATAACTACAAAACCAACCTGAGGGACATGTTGGAGTACCTACAGCAGTTAGGGCTGGGTCCAGACCAGGTCATTCTCATCACACCTCCAGCACTGGACGAACAGGCCTGGCAGAAACACTGTCAGGGGATGGGTAGGTACTGTTGCTATGGTAATGAGCTGTTGCCATGGCAATGGACTGTTGCCATGGTGATTGCCTGTTGCCATGGTGATGGGCTGTTGCCATGGTGGTCGGCTGTTGCCATGGTGGTCGGCTGTTGCCATGGTGATGAACTCTTTCCATGATGATGAACGCTTGCCATTGTAATGGACTGTTGCCATGATGATGGCTGTTGCCATGGTGATGAACAGTTGTCATGGTGATGAGCTGTTGCCATGGTGGATGGAAGGCTGAAAATCTGAAAAATTCCAGATCAGAGAAGGATTTGATAACTATACATTGAGCATTAGCATTAAATGACTATTAAAGGCCTAAGAAAAAAATAATGCTGTGTTTTACCCTGGAAAACTCCTTCTAACACTAGACTTTTTTGAGGGGTGGGTAATGGAGTCATTTAGCTACCATTTAGAACTTTTATTCAGCCTGCTTCTTATATCAAAATTAAAACACTGCTTGTCCTATCTAATGAAGGATAAATGAACACAATCTATTATGTAAAAGAATAAAGTTTATTTGCATTTCAGTTTACTTTGTTCAACTGTATTGTTATATGTATCACTAGAGTTTGGCAGTCTGAAAAAAAATACAAAAAATGTAATCCCTATATCTACCAGCCCATTTTTTTAAAAACTGAAACAGGAAACACAGCATTTTTTTCTAGGATTAATATACACCCTTTTGATATGCATCAAATCATACAAATCATACTTCTAGTTATCGATTCCTGACGCCCGGTAATCAAGTTGATTTCCACCCATGTAGTCATAGTGAACATAGCAGCCAGTTGCGGTGCCAAGTGCCGAATCACCCGCTATGTTTACTATGACACTAAATTTGTATTTACCAGGATATCCACTTGATTACTTGGTGGCACGAATCAAGAAAGGGAAGTATGGTAAGTAAGATTCTATATTCAATAACGTTTACATTGTAAGAAGGATGTGCATTTTGTATAATTGTCTATTTTCATTGAATAATATGTTGATGGCTTGTGATTAATGAGTGGTATTGCATTGACAATGGTGTGACATAAGCACTTTGAGACAAATATTAGTGATGCTTGAAACCTACAGTCCTTAAGCTGCACCTGGTGCAATTACTGTCGTATTGGGGTCACCTAAAGTGGCACCGAATGACAGCCGCTCCAGACCCTTGCGATTAGCCCCGACTTAATGTAAGCTCCTCGCAATTCAGCCCCTGGCTGCCAAAAGAGAGTAGTCGGCAAACCCAATAACAATATAACAATAACAAACTACTATAAAGGCTAAAAGTGCTAACTTCATTGATTTTAGTAATGTAAAGCATACCGACAGGTGCATCTTGACTGTTTGTTACTCCTTTTGCAGTTCTGTTATAATTTTTCAGTTTCTATGAAACTATAAAAGCAAAGGCTATTTACAATTTCAAAATAGCATATCAAGTCCACAAGATGTTGTTTTATTGTGTAATTTTTGTGTGTGTACGTTGTAGGTTCCAGTATCAACAGGTTGAACGAAGTGACCGGTCAGTATGCCAAGGCCTGCTGGGAGGTGGCTGAAGAGAGAAAAGTGACCTGTGTTGATCTCTGGACAGCCATGCAGAAGGAAAAGGTATGACATAAAATTTTTCGATTCAATGATTTTATTAAATGTTCTTTTCCTATTTAATAATTTTTCTAGATAATGATTTCATTATGAGAGCTGTTTTGGCTTACTTGTTCCCTGCTTTGCATTGCTTGTAGTATAATCTAGCATGTAAAAACCTAGTACATGTACATAAAAACAAACTATATGTATGTGTAAATACTATGTAATGTAATCATCCATTATACAAAATATATTGTTTATTGTTAAATAATTGTTGTTAATTGTCCATTTACTAGGGTTAGCCATTAATAAAACTTGTGTCTCTCACTATTTGGGTAGCCTTGGTTGTATTTCTTGTTATACAGCTGACTAAATCATATCAAATCAGCATACAGAAATAAGACTGCAGTACTGCCCTTTTCTGCTATGAGGCACTGCTGCATGGTACTGCAGGTTGGATGCAATGTTCAGGATATAACCTCAAAACTTTTTATAATGATGGAAGTAGTCAATACTTTTTTTTTCTATCCTAAGAAATTGCCTTCACCCCTATTTTCTGATGTTATAATAATTATTTATCTACAGGATTGGCAGAGGTTTCTGGAGGATGGCTTGCACCTGTCCAGGAAGGGTAACCAGTTCCTGGCACAGCATCTCGTCCCCCTTGCTCAGGAAGGCACCAACCATCTACCAATCATCTTCCCCCTCTCAGAAGATGTGGATCCCTACCAACCAGAGGAGGCCTTACTTCATAAGACTGAAGCCAAAGAGGACTAACTCTAAAAGTACACTTTAGTGAGTGATTGAACAATGAGTGAGTGAGCGAGTGATGTTTTTGTTTTTATGCTTGACTTTTTTTTGTTGCATAATCATCTTAAGTGTTCTGTATCTGTATCTGTATCTATATAGCCGATATAACCGCCCTTCTGCGTAACACACCAGCTTCGCAGGCATGCAGTGCGGCAGCAGCTGGTTATATTATACTGAACGATCCGTCACACCTAACTTTTGCACATCTATCTGCAAGCGTTCTATAAAACTATCCAGAAAAGATGCCCCTTCGGAGCTTGTTGATAACATATTTCACCCTATGATAGTTTAATCTGTACCTGTGGATGATGAAATTAGGACTTTACTTCAGAAAGGGGTGTTATGCTCCGATAGATGATTTTAAGACAACAATTTGTATTACTCAGTTTATGATATACATGTAGTATACAGTCAAACCTGCCCGAGCGACCACCTCTTCTCAGCGACCACCTGGCCATTTCGACCGCTTTTTCTCCGTCCCGATTTTTTTTCCTATTGACGTAAGCATTAAGCGACCTTTTCTCAACGACCACCTGGCCAACGCGACCGCGACCGGCCCAAATTGGGCCCCTTAACGACCGCATCATTTTCAAAATTGAGGTTTTCATCGATTTTTGATGATAACTAGCGCGATTTTGTGCCGAAATCGACCAGTTTGCGTCGGATTTTGACTGCCATTACGATGTTATGTTTAGAATAAAGATTGCGGCGGTCAATGGGTGGGTCAATGGGGCAGTCTACTGTAATATGGGAGGAAATTTCTAATAAGATCTGTGTAGCTCATACCTTTTAAAGAAAGATCTGTGTTAGTGCTTTTGTCCAACTGTACTGTACATTCACCCTTGGGTAAGTACGCTATTGGGACGTACCGGGCATAGAATTCGAAAGGTGCACCGTAGTTATTTCAGATACGGCAATCAAGAACACAGCGACGCATAAAGGCTTGTATGGTAACTGACAGCATCAAAGTTCCCTTACTGTCTAAAACGTTAGTGTGCAAATATTATACTGTATCGTATAAAAGCTGGGGTTAAATTTACAATTTACAGTGTGCGTGTTGTATTTGACATTAAATACCTCACTTCTTTGCGTGCGTGCAGTGTGCTTGCTATTTGCCATTAAACACAACGGAAACCGTTATACTTTGCATAGGGCATGTTTTGAGTCGATACTCTTCTCAGCGACCACCTGTCCAAATCGACCGTTTTTGTCCGGTCCCCCGGGTGGTCGTCTTGGGCAGGTTTGACTGTATAAGTATCGGCATATTGCATCAAATTCAGTACTCAACTTTTTTTGACTTGAATCCCTTATTTAATTACTACATGTAAGTCTATCATAGGACCTGGCTGACAAGGCCTCATAAGTTAGGTTACAAAATTAATTTTATACACAATGTATTATCAAATTTGTTCTTCCTCGGTGTATTAATATCCCCCCTCATTTATGACGGAAATATTCAGGCTAAAGGAAGTATCTATATGTATTGTAAGTGAGAAAACAATGCATTGCATAGTTCAACATAAGTTGAATTCCGAAAAAAGGCCAATTATATATTCATTGAAACATAATGCAGACTGCAAATTCTTTTAAGTTCACTGGGATTTAATTTCATGGTAGCCAGGAAAAGTTTTTTCGTAGTTGTTTCATTTTGGGGTAGCATTATGCACTGTAGTCTCTTACTCTTATGGAAAAATGTTTGCAGTGGTTTTAAGTTTGCGGTGAAGCGTCCACCGCAATAACCCTCAAAGTTTTGGCATTTAAAGTATACAGAACACCCTATTAAGGAGTTTGGGAATGCTTTAAGATTAGGGGGTAGGTATTGGTGCCAAAGCGTTTCATGTTACCTGAAATATATTCTATGAAAGATATATATATATATTTTATCTAATAGTTATGTCAAGTATATGACATTGTATGTCAAGTTAAACTATTAAGTGTAGTGTACTTCGAATACATTGTTTATTTGATTCCCTGCTAACATATGAACTGTACTCAACACAAAGGCAGGGAATAGACTAAGATAAACCCTTGTCTGGAAGAAGGTTTAGTCTTTCTATTTAGAATTCATCGGGGTATTCCATATCGCCCGAGTTATGACCCAACTGGTGGTAGCATCGCAAAGTGCCTTTGAATTATTCTCAGGCAGCTCGTGTGATAATAGTTCTGTACAACCCCTTGTGGTAACCCATGTTATCTCTCTGTCTGGAGCACCCGCATCAGATCATAATGTTACAGGTATTATGTCAAGCAAAATATGTCTTTTAGCATATATGATATGGTAAGACAGCAATTTTAAAATGATTTTGAAATAAGGACTTTCTTTTTTTAACGTCTGTGTGTGTATTTTTTTTTTTTCCTCAGGAAAAAAGAAGTGTTGTTAGTTACTCTCACTCTATATATATATTAAGTATTGGTTACATTTTTTTCTGAATTCTATCTTCTACAATCGTCTAGGCTCCAATATAGTTTTTAAGGACTATGTTTAGAAATACCAAAGAATAGTACATGAAAGTATGTTAACATCTAGTGGCCTAGTATACCAATAAGTGCTTTTAATACAGCACATTGACTGTATATCATAATCTGTAATACAGCTATAAAGTAACTTAAAGATAAAGTAAGAAGGAAATTGTGTACAGAGCTCTGTCTTTATTGAATAAAACTTATGATCAAGAAATGTTGTATTTTAGTGCCATTGGTGACATACACGCTCTTTGTCATGAATAAATTCAATTGTCATGTCAATATATTGTGTATTTTTGTGTGCTTATATTGCTGAGTTCTGATTATATATCGTTTTCTGACCAGAAATCGTGTCAAATCAATATTCTCCAGCTAATTCGAACGGTGTTATTATGGTTTTTTGGAATAGGAATTGATTTAGAATGAGACATGAAACAAGTTAGTCAGTTTTTTTGGCCGTACACTTGCAACAACAACATGTTAATGTCAAACCACGCCCCCTAGCAGTGGCGGATATAAATGCCCCGCGGCTAGAATGCACACTCAACTGGTTTTCAAACTCAGACAACGACGTGATGACAACAATACTGGCTGTCGTTACTCAGCCGGAAAGGTCAAGTTGCAGGATTCGCTGTTAACCTTTAACTTAGTATGGTTATTTACCCTGGCTTTTGAATGAAATAACAGCGATTTAGAAGAAAAAAAAAATCAAGGAAATATTGTATGATCTGCCAAACTATCGGCAACTAGAGATCCACGACCCCATAAGAACACAAACATACTGAAATACGTGAAAAAAAAGGATGTGAAAAATTTTTGGTTGCCAAACATATAATAGACCCAGCATTACCTTGCTTGAAATTTACAGGTTTTATTTTTGTAGTGACAATGGGAATTGGCTGACGGAAAAAAATCGAGCTGGCTAGAGCCCTGTAGTGACTATAAATATGCGTACGTAGTTCTAATCCATCATGGTGGTCATACGATATTACTTGTAAGATTGAATACTTAGATTAAAATCGTGACATTTGAGTAGGATAAGGAACAGGTGGAAGAATAAGATACGCTGACAAGAAGAAAGCGTGATTTGTCTTATGAAATAATAAGGGACAAACCGTAAAGCATCAAAAAGAAACTACATGTATATACTAGAAAGGCAACATTTTGAAAAAAAATGCAGAATGTGGCCGAAGGGAAAATGCAGCAAAAATCGCAAGAAAAGAAGCAACAAAAAAGGCAACATTTTTGCGAAAATGCAGCAAAAAAAAAAAAAAAAATTAAAAAGTATCATGATCTATCCACGGATTCGATCCCGGAACCTTGGCTTACCTCGCGTGAATAATACCACTGAGCCAATGCTACAGCATGTTACGAGCATGTTTTAACAGGTATAAAAATGTATTGAGTGACTTGAACACGTCCGTTCACCGTTGAATTTGCAAGATTCCAAGGTCCAATTTATCAATCTCGTTCATTCCATGGCGAGTAACTTCTTCCTTGAGCGCCTGTTTGGTCGTCTCAGCTGCTATAGTATTATCAAACTGCATGCCGAATGTCATTTTGTGTTCTGTGCGTTGATTGGTTCACCTCTGCGTACACCCGAGACAGTCCGCGACTTTATTCCAATCAAAAAGCTGGAAACGCGGAGTATATGTTTACAGCTTCCATTTTTTCTGAGTTCTGATTGGCTATTATTGAACTCGATGCCGATTGTGTTCTGTGCGTTGATAGGTTCACCTCTGACGTAAAACCGAGAAAGTGAGACTTTAAGCCAATCAAAAAGATTGAAACGTGGAGTAGATGTTTACAGCTTCCATTCTTTCTGGTTTCCGGGTGGAATATGCAAATATCTGAGGAAAAACTAAATGTGTGGCTTCGCCCACATAATGACTAGCAGGGTATTAAAGGCGAGTTCTTGTAGCCCGGTAGCGTAACTACTACAAAACTTTGCTAAGCAATGTTTTCACTGCCGGTCATATGTACGTAGTGATAAACAGACTGTTGTCTGGTCAATTTCCATTAGAACGGACCTGAAAAGTCTAACATCTATTATCATAATACCGGTACGTTTACGACGATTTCTCTAGCCATACTGATTTTACAAATTGTCAACGCATCATTTTCTCCAGTTACATGTTGCTGTTATAGGTTACCCTTGCCACTTCTTCTGTGTAACTTTTCTGCCACTCTTGTCCTGCTAAAAGCGTAATATTGTAATTGTAACACGCCGCGGAATTACACGGCGAACGGGCGCGTGGGTGGGAGGGGGTACAAAATACCGGTAGGAAGAAACACGGCACAATTAACTGCCGCTATGTACATTTAAACATCCTCTGATGTTCCTTCCTTTTCTGTCAGTAAATGCATAAAACATAAACCTGCATGAGCATACAAAATGTCATGAGAAAACGGACGTATACTGTCAAGAATTTTCATTTAACTTCTGTCCGGCACAACCGCTATGACGTAACACTTCACTGCTAGCGTAGATATAAAAATGGCGGGAAAATGGCTGCGTACGTTCAATTTTGCCCATTCAGTCGTAGATCCGGGCTATTATGCAACGGTTCTTCACACTTTTACATGAGTTTTAGGTCACCAACAGAAATTCAAGATTGTTGTTGAATCATGTTCGTCTTGTGCCGTGAGCATGTGTAATTATGATCTATAAATTTGGCAATGAATGTGACAGTGTGTTCGTCCCACGACGAGCTGCCTACCCCGAAAAAGATACTGAAAACTTTTGGCCTTGTTGTCTTCGAATGCATTGTTATCGATGCTTTGTAAATGATGTATTGGACACCTAGATGTCTGAAGTGTGCACAGCTCAGAAATAACTATTGTTGCATGTGTAGATCTCTTTAAGTTCCAGTATTTTGAATCTACCGGGATAAGTCTTACTACCGGTATTATGCCAATGCATGTTATACTTAGATTACGACAGATCCCAAAGCAAACTAGAAGAAGCACATTTCTGGCGCCCTTTAAACTAAAATACCTATTCTGTTATAAAACAACAGATTGCAACTTTGGTTTTTTAAACCCATGTTGTGCATTGGGGAGTAAAGAACGTTTTTACGATGAGATGCTTTTGCATTTATATAGAGTTGGGAGGCTTATACATTTTATAGGCGTCAAACTGCGATCTTTCCTCCCTCTACTTGAAGGTAAAAACGCTTTGGAGTGGCGAAATTTCAGTACAAACCTGGTGTGTTGCGCCATAAGGCGGTTTACCGGGTATGCAAAACAAACAAATAAACAAACAAAAATAACAGATCTAGAAGAGTGGCAACAAACCATGTCCTAACACAGAGCGTGGGACCGGAAGTGAGGTATTCTTTTCCATGTTATCTTGTCTGTTTTGTGAACACCAAAGCTAAGTGGTAACTTTGTAAACTACGCAAGTGGAGAGGTATGATAATTACATAGGGGGAGACACAACATGCCATGGTATTGTATTACCGCTAGGGGGCGGGCCAGGAAGGAAATGGGAGGAGGTTGGTGGTGCGAAAATGTAGGTAATTTTTTCCATGGTCAACATATTTTGCATGCAGAACTTCGAAGAAACTAGATGTAATCTTGATAAATAAAATCTTAATAAATAAAACACGCTCTTTTATACTTGGTTGTTCCTTTGTATTACCTGGTTATTCTCATGATAATAATAAACGGATGCCTCTGTGTCATTTAAGAAAGATAACGTATGTAATCTGAAACGTCTGACCGTTTCCAAAATTACATTCACTTGCTTGAGTAACTGCTATTTGGCGTATCTTATTACCTGGATGTCTAACCTTCATCTAAATAATACATGGATTTAAAAAAAGACTTCTATATTAGATTCAAGGTATATTTGAAGCGTGTTACATTGAGAATTGTCTATTTGGTATATTCTTATTACCTGGATTTCTAACCTTCATCTAAATAATACATGGGTTTTAAAAAAAAACTTCTGTGTTAGGTTCAAAGCATATTTCAAGCGTGTTATATTGATGGGATTATCTTCGAAACAAACAAAAAACGTGTGTGAAACGCTAGATTCTGTTTGCAACCACAGGGTTGCGGGTTCGAATCCGTCTTAATCTTTATATACCTGTGTATTCGATGCTTAGCTTCTCCCTAGGTCACGGAATTACTGCACAAATAGGCACGATTAATGGTTAAAAGCGCGCTGCAGTGTCTTTGGATTAGCAAGTCAAAGCCGTGATGATTCTAGAAAGAGCGGAACTTCAAAAGACAGCGGTTATTCGATATCCTGTAAAGTCACCTGTAACATCCTGCATACTAATAACTGGTATCTGGTGGTGTCCTTGAGACAATGGACGAGTCCATTGTGGCAAAAATACAGGGGCGTTTCCTTCCTTCTTTTATCGAGCATTGTAAATGACGGCCACTACACACACTTTTTTCCCAGCCATTTTATTTTATCTAACCTGATTTTACTGTTTATGTGAATCTCTCAACAAGAGTTGAGCAAAGTGTATAACATAAAGGCCCAATGCAGTTAAAGAAAGAGTCGCTAGGAAGGCCAAACGTACACAAACATACACTCTGCCTCAAGAGCTAAATATTATTTTAAGACCAAACCACGCACGAGATATGGAAACTTGATTTTACACTGCAGTGCCGTACAAAGACACTAGAAGGCGCAGATTCGAACTCGAACTCTTTGTCTAACAACACTTACCAAATATCATGAAGATCCATACAGAGCTTCTTGAGTTACGCTGTTTACTTTATGAACAATCCAACCAAACAGCCAACCAACCAACCAACCAACCATTTCACCTAGCTACCAACCAACCAACCAACCAACCACAAACAACAAAACCTTCTCGCCTAAGGTATCAAATGACGTGACAGCACAGCACAACATTTAGATTGTTTTTAGATTAGCAAAATATTTTCTAAGAATTCTGACGTGAAACAATTTATTCTTTATTGTTGCCCGTGCGTGTGATATCGTTCGCTCTCCCCAGTCGTTGTTTTGCCCCGCCGCACTCCATGCATGTTCAAATCACATTACCGCCCATTTCGAGATTCATCAGGCCGTGTACTATTCACTGTTCACCGCCCGCCCTCGGGCATTGTTCGCATCGGGGTTGTGTACTAGAGCGTTGTCTTTTGTACCGATTTGCGGTAACAGAACGAGCTAGACAAAATCCTTGACAAAATCCAGCCGGCTTGCCGGTCATAATACCAGAGTTTGGCGGTGAACAAGTGATGAGAGAAGGCCGGACCCTCCACCCTTCACCTACGGACGTGGTGTCGTCATTCGGAGCTGTCAATCACTTAGCTCAGTCGGTGGTTATTGGTCCAGACATCCGTCCGGTTTGATCGAGTTAAGTCAACTGGCGGCGAATTCTACCGTACGGTGTAGAGGGATCTTGGTTGCTTTCTTCAACTTTCTTGGCGTGTGGTGCTCTCAAGAAAGGACATTCCTAAGAAACAGGTTGTCTTGTGGGATATAACGAGGACTTGGAAACGAGTTGAGAACGACGGTCTTTCACAAGCGGAGTTTCAAAAAGGACGGACCGGGTGCTTTTATACTAAAGCAGGTAGGTGGAACGGGGAGTATGGGCGGTATGCATAATACTGTTACACACTTGCTAAGGCTTTCACGGATATGCACTTTTGGCCTTTCAGTAGTTTACACACAAATACTACCAGCGTAACCGGTCGGAAACAGCATAACAACTGTTCTAACAATTCTTTCGAGCATTTTTTCTTACTAGGCCGTGCATATTGCGTAGTCAAGCTGCGTTTTGGAAGAAAGGATGTTGAAATATCGAACAACAAAACATTAGAGAAGGTACTACTACTTCACTTAACCGAATGCGGTCACGTTTTTGCTCTTATAGATTTGTTTTGTGGTTGCGTAAAAAATCAATAAGAAAGTGATTGAGTTAAGGATATCTCAATTACGAATGCAATACTTTCCCATGGGTTCGACTTAGCTCTTGGCCTTTCTTATTTCAGAATAGAACGTACTCAAAGCGTATCCCCCACCCTATCTTTGGACCCCCACCCCCTGAAATTTCAGCCCTACCCTAAAATACATTCTATCACGTACGTATTAACGCCCCTCCCTCGAAACAAAAAAAAAAACGTCAGAAGAATAACAACTCGCTAACAGTAATCAGTTCGTTAACTCAATTACTGCCTTCCCGAATAGATTTTCTTTCCCTCAAGACATTCACGTTGACGTTATTTATTGATAATTGTAGTATAAGGAACGTGGTTGGAAACACAGGGCCACAAATTACACAATACAGTCAGCGCGAGACATTTAATGTTCTTTTAATTGAGGGACGATCGGTCGAGACCTAGACTATTAAGCATTGTGGCGTTTTTATGTTACTCATTCAGTGAGGTATGTGTACGTGCCTAGCTAACAGATTATATCTATTAATGGAATTATACTGCATAGTTACAGGAAAACAAAGTCGTTCTCAAAATTATGCAGTATACTTGCAAAAACTGTATAAAGGGCTTTTTTGTAGCTTTGTTAGTCTAGTCTTTAGGCTTCGCGGAGGGTGAGTTTTATACTATGGCTTTATCAAACGACAAGAAACTACTATGTAGGTTTAGCACACGTGAGCCCCCACACACAATGAAAATACACAATCAGACATACACGCATACACACACACACATACACACACAAAAACACACACATACGAACACACACACACAAACACACGCAAAAACAGAGAGAGAGAGAGAGTGCTAAACAGACAGAGAGGCACACAAACATATAAACACACACAGAAAGGGACGGATAAACGGACACACATACCAGGAGAAAGAGACTAACAGACAGACAGACAGATAGATACAGAGATGGACACATACATATGCGCAAACACACAGGAAACACAAACACACACGTACAATAACACACACACACGCATGCACAAACATGCACATACAATTATATACAAACATACACAAACACACACACACACACATACACAAACACACACACACACACAAACACAGACATACAAACAGGGAGAGAGAGATAGAGATAGAGATGTACAGATAGACACAGATAGACAGAAAGATTGACGGACTGGCACATACACAGAGAGAAACACACACAGAAACTCAAGAAAACACACACAAACACAGAAAAACAAACACACACACACATCAAACTAGAACACTTACTATTAAAAAAAAATCAGTCCTCGAGATACAAAATATATGTGCTGTCACCAGTCACTAACGGGGCGCAAGCGATGACATAGGTGTGTCGGTATGTGACTAGATAAGACCAGACCACACCTGACGAGACATCTGGGACAAAAACAATGATCCAGACAACACCTGGGACATCCTGTCTGTCCGCCATTGTTGTTGTTGTCGTCATTGTTATATTTCAGCCATACCATAGGTATGGTGAAATATATTGTATTCGTAATGTTTCTTTCTTTCTTTCTTTCTTTCTCCTGTCAAATTTTCAAAGCGATTCATCTCCGCCGTTTCTGGACCAAATGGCTTGAAATTTGGCACAAAGGTAGAGTGGGCAAATACCCAAATGTGTTTTTTTCATTTTTTTCATATCTGCTCCTTAAATGATTTTATTGAGGTTTTATTGCAACTTTTGGACCAAAACTGTATATTTTGGCCACCTGTACCATGGTATTACATCGAAATGACCTGAAATTTGGCACAGAGGTGCCCTAGATACTTATTCAAAGGATCCATGTATAATATGTGGTATAAATCACTTCAAAATGGCTCCTTAAGGAGGTTTTTGTGGGAGAGTTTAGGATAGGTAAGGTTGGAGTGCCGAGGTCAACGACCTCTAGGTCATTCTGGTGTGTCAGGGCCACAGGTGTGCCAGGTAGATCCAATTATCTACCTACCTACCTAGTCCATAGACATCCAGGTGGTTGGTGGACAAGGTAAATCCAATTAATGGCCAGCCAATGAGCGAGCTTATTTTGCTGGAAGAGTCCATTGTTGGACAGGGGGTGTATTTTAAAATTTACTTTTAGACTTTGGTGATAATGCCAATGTTTTTTTTTAGTGGAAGTGTTTTCACACTGATCCACTTGACACAAGACTACTACTGGGACAGTCCATTTTTGCACATAGGGGGGATTTTAAAAAAATCAGTTTTGGACATGGGTGATGATTCCAAATTCCATTTGTTAAATGGAAGTTTACCCCCACCTGAAGACTGTACATGAGGAGGATTGGGCAGCCAATCAGCAAGCCTTGTGTTATCTGGAAGAGCCCATTCATGCACGGGGGACTTTTTTAAAATTCAGTTTTGGACTGGGTTGCTTCTTATACAAAAGGCCATGTACTGTGAGTATTTCTGGACTTGTCTATTGTGCAATTTCAAACAGGGTGAGCTGGGAGATTCCATTCTTCGACGAAGGGGGTATTTTTTTAAAATTCATTTTGTGGACTTTGCTGACTATTTTAGCTGATATATTTTTGGATCGCTCCACTTTACATAGGGGTATAAGGCAGGAAGAGTCGATTCTTGCACAGAGGGGTTTTTTTTTAAAATATGCTTTTGGACGGCTGATGATTCCAAATTCCATTTCTTAGCGGAAGTGTTTTTGGAGTCGTCTATTTTTTTGAGTCCATTCTTGAAGGGGTTTTTGTAAGATTCGTTTTTGCTCATAAGTATGATTAGTAGTTAGAAGTCATTTTAAGCAGAAGTGTTCCATTTTTGCACATGAGTGATTTTGGAACAGTCTATTGTTACATGAGGAGGGAGATGGCTGAAATATGCTGTATTTGCTCTCAAGCAAATGTCGGCCTTTCTAGTTTGAAAGTAAATCTTCATTATATGGGGCAGATCTCTGACAATTCTATAGACCCTCTGTGTATTGTGTTGCCCTGCTTACCACAAAAAGACATGTATTCTATAAAGGCTGAAGAGAAAGATTTAAAAATGTCCACTAAAAGAAAAGATTCTGATTATTTGAAACGGCCCTAGAGTTACGACATGTTCTAAAAAATCTGTAACAGTCAGTAAGGTAGAATGACATTACAAGTTTGGCTATCCTCTATCTTTTTTTCGACTTGTTTAAGTCTATAAATATTCATGAAAAAATTCTAGAGGGCTATCCAGATGGCACAATAATAGCACAGTGGGGGAGACAACGTGCTCATGCATGGACCTAGTTAAAGGGATTGTGATCTTAGAAAAGATTTTTCTTTTTCTACGTGTGTGGTTCTAGTTTTTCTAGGAATTTCAAACGTAACAAAACTTCTATCTAGTCTTCTGTTTAAACTATAGTCTATTCCAGGCTTCTTGAGGTCGCTAAAACTCGCTATTAAAACTTAGAATAGCCGTTACCCAAGCTTTTGAGTTGCTAGGCTGCACTCACTATCATTCACAATCATCTCCAAGCAGATATCGTGTAGAAAGATTTTATTCTGATTCTCCGAGGTTTTTTCATCGTTTACACCGTACCTCTCCCAGGATTCTGATTTTTTGACATTTTGATGACTAAAGATCATAGGGGCTGTGGTAAATGATTATAGGCCATTTTCAAGTCTGTGACTTTAGGGGGTCCAATTAAATGTCTGACTCACCTTGGGCGGTACCAAAACGGAAAGACTGGGTTGTAACACGTCATTTAAAACGTAAAGTCGGATTAAGGGATCGAGGCATGTCCCCACCTTAGACTTAGTTTGAACACACTTGTATTCCGTGAACAATTTTTGAAATGCGATAATAGTGTTTGGTAAATAAATAGATAAATGGATAGATAAATATACGGTATCAGTCGTTGAGTTTTGCTCTGAAGTAACCAAAAGTCTTTAGAATGATATTTTCGTCCGTCCTTCTGTCAAGTTGTGTTGTGTTGTCGTTTGGTTGTGTTGTGTTGTGGTTGTGTCTTGTAGCGTTAGAGTCATGTCATGTTGCATCCTATTTTGTCCCAAGGCGTATGTATCTTGTTGTGTTT
The DNA here is from genome assembly GCF_000003815.2 of Branchiostoma floridae. NCBI lineage: Eukaryota > Metazoa > Chordata > Leptocardii > Amphioxiformes > Branchiostomatidae > Branchiostoma > Branchiostoma floridae. Next base: position 239,667 of record NW_023365820.1, read on the forward strand.
TATTGTCGTGTATTGTACACATGTCGTGTTGCGTTTGTACCTCGTGCTGTACGACGATCGTGCATGTGTTGTGTTGCGTTTAGTATCGCGTATCGTTTTATATATATGTGTTATCTGGACTCGTTGCGTTTGCGTACGTATTGTGTAGCGATGCACTGCGTTGTATCACTATCGTTCACGTGTCGTGTTGCGTTCGTGTCGCGTCGTGTCCCATTCCGTCATATATATATATATATCATGCACGTGTTGAGTCGCGTTGCGTTCTGGAGGTGTTTTGTTGCCAGGCGATTGTGCACATGTGGTGTTGCCAGCGCCACAAAGGCCACACTGACTGAATCTTATGGATGACATCCGCGCCCGCATTGATGTTCGCCTGTTATCCAAACTGCCACCCAATAGTATCCCTGGTCAATCAAAATTTCACAGGATCTGCTCTACAACGTAAGGGGTTATACAGTCAGGGCATGGGGCCACACTAGGCTCTACCAGGCTTCGTGGATCGGTGGTCTAATTGTAGAAATTGGACCAATAGAATCTATAGTACGCTAGGGGAGTTAGCCGGCCAGAAGAGTACATTTCCTCACCACGATGGTGAGGATAATGATTCTACCGATCCACGGAGCCTGGTAGAGGCTAGGGCCACACTATGAATATGATTGAAACGGCCTTAAAGTCTTTAATACTAGAGGTGAATATATACGACAAACCAAGACTAGGAAGGACTGGATGGATGTTTAGTTCAATGGTTTAGCAGCATTTTTGACGGACTTTTCTGTAGACAGGAATCTATAAAATTAAGCCAGCGTCGCCTTACGCTGTATCACGTATTACATTGTGTTGGTTTTTTTTTCGTTCCGTTTCCTTTGACAAGAAACAACACGCTGCCTACAAAAGACTCTATGCGCTAGGTGAGGTGGTAACACCCGTAACAAAAATGCTAATTGGACAGAAGAGAGTTCGGACTCGGTTCACAAGGCTTTAATCATGTGATGCTAACAAGACGCTAGTTGGGTACGGATGATCGGATTTTAGAGTTTTATGTCAGACTAAAAAGATTGATAGAATCCTTTGATCCAAATTTTAATACGGTCATTAAACAACTATATTGGAGAATATAATAGGGAGAATATGTAATGAAGCATGATGAAAATTAAAACTAGAAAGGCCGACATTTGCTTAAGAGCAAATACAGCATATTTCAGCCATACCCCTTCCCACGCAACATTGGACTGTTCCAAATCACCCCTGCGCAAAAATGGAACATCTTAACAGTACATTATCCCCCAAAGTGGACTAGTAATTGTGAATTGATTCCAGATCAAAACAGAGCTTGCTTCTATTTTTCAGAAAATGACAATAATCACACCTTCCATTCAGAAAATTGTCATCATGACTGAAAATTGTTGAATGACTTCATGTAATGTCATTAACAATTTTCAGTACGATAACTAGGTGTAAGTTTAAAAAAGTATAAGCTCCTTGTGATGTGGGTACATTTATTATTGCAGTGAACTTTTTTTATTCAAGTAGGGCATACGATTTAATAATTATCAAGCAGGTGCAGGTACTGTATGAGCGTTTGTTTTCTTCAAGCTGTAAAACTGTTAAACTGTTTTACTTTGTATGCAATCAGCCATCGAGCCTATTCTTATTTTAGTTTAACAACTTCCTGCCAGACCCGGAAGATACGATTGAACCTTGTTCGAGGATTTCTTTTCGGAGGTCAGTCTGTTCATACCCTGGCACTGTCACTGAGAGTGTTTTATTGGGCTGAAACTCTGGCAGTTTAAAGTTACTTACAATTTAGATGTTCAAAGTTTATGTCAAACAACAACAGCACTAGAAACACCTACATTTCCTCTGGAGAAAATACAGCAGTTTTCTCAAGTTCCAGTCCAGTGAGAGAAATGTGGCCACTATAGACAGGTGGTCACTATAGAGAAAATGCTGATCTATTGACTAGGAGCCATACGTTACACATGATTTCAGTACACTGGTCTTTACTCACATAAACATTGCACAGGTAAGCCAATTGTTTAGATGTACAATTAAGTTCAAATAATTCTGAAGAGAAATATTGATGAGAAAATAATCATTCTCGCCACTGTCTAACTTATAATTACGTATCAAAACTAAACGCAAACTGTCTAACTAACGCACCTTTCGCCGACTTGATCAAAGGGCCGCCGGCTATAAATCAAACTCGGCTGTTGATTAGACTTAGAGTTTCAAACAGTCATGTGCTGTGTGCCAGTTGACAGCGAACTTCATGCTACGTGATGTATTACATTGCTTGGACCTTCTTTCAGCGGTGCTTCTATAAAATATTTAGACTGTAACACTGAGTCCCACATGTTTTATAGAATAGAATTTGACGCAGAACAGCGTTTTTTGCTGGGTATTTTTCTTGAAACATGTCCGTGGGAATATCAGCGAG
>NW_023365820.1:242628-248940 GCF_000003815.2 Branchiostoma floridae
GGGTCACGGAAGGTCACGTCAGGAGGCCAAAAGTTTACAAAGTTCCCCTCAGAAAAGTGCCAAAAGTAATCATTTTAAAGTTGTTTATGTCAAAAATTTTACTTGATCTTGTTACCAAGTATCTAATGCCTATCTATACCGAATTTCAGGTCATTTAATTGTAATACCAGGGTACAGGAGCCAAAAGTGTCATTTTTTGGTCAAAAATTGGCCAAAAATCGCAAAAATAAGCATTTTGTTGCACTGTACACCAAAAGTGTTATTGAATTTATATGAAGGGATTATCAAGACACATCTGTGTCAAATTTCAGCTCATTCGGTTGCAATACCAAGGTACAGGAGCCAAAAGTGTCCTTTTTTGGTCAAAAATTGGTCAAAAAATCGCAAAAATTAGCATTTTGTTGTACTGTACACCAAAAGTGTTATTGAATTTATATGGGGGCATTATGAAGGCGCATCTCTGACAAATTTCAGCTCATTTGGTTGTAATACCAGGGTACAGGGGCCAAAAGTGTCCTTTTTTGGTCAAAAATTGGTAAAAAAATCGCAAAAATAAGCATTTTGTTGTACTGTACACCAAAAGTGTTATCGAATTTATATGGGGGCATTATCAAGGCACATCTCTTTCAAATTCCAGCTCATTTGGTTGTAATACCAGGGTACAGGGGCCAAAATATACAGTTTTGGTCTAAAATTGACCAAAAAATCTCAATAAAATCATTTTAGAGGCAGATATGAAAAAACTGAGAAAAAAGCATCAAGGTATTGGCCCACTCTACCCCTGTGCCGAATTTCAGGTCATTCGGTCCAGGAACGGCGGAGATGAATCACTTTGAAGATTTGACAGGAGAAAGAAAGAAAGAAAGAAAGAAACATTACGAATACAATATATTTCACCATACTATGTATGGCTGAAATATAAAAAAACGTGGATACTTATTTAAACCACTAAATCAAGTTTATAATTTGCGTTTGCAAATAATTTCTAATTTGAACCACAAAATAACGAGAAAATGTTCAAATTACATGTATTAAGCATGCTGATTGTAAAAAGTATTTTCAAAATTATTTTTAAAGCGATTTGATACTGATGTTTAAGTAAATATTGTCCATAATACAAGTAAAAACAAGTCTAGATTTTTTTTCTACAAGACATATAACTATAAGCTCGCCTACCTAACTTTTTGGCAGTCACTAGTTTGGTATTTAATGAAGTGCAAAGGAACTTGACTTTACACGTTTGTGGTTTTCAAGTGTTTTGCTTGAGACCACATAATTTGATACGATTGGTGATTTTTATTTCATTATAACTATGCGTTTTCCTGAATTTGCTTGACACATTATATTGACTATTCAAAATTATCTTTCGAACTTGAAAGTTTTTTAAGAAATTAAAAGATCCAAGCAGAAACGTAAGCGAAAAACATTTTTTTAAAATGCAATGCGCCAATATGTTAAAATTTGATGCGCTCTCACCAATTGAAAAAGAGTATTCGAGTGTAAAAATATCTTAGTAACCCTTGCTACGTGCTCTTGCATTAATAACAGACCTGCCCCCCCCCCTGGGATATTAATGGTTGAGTCGGTAGATCGAAGGTTGATGGGTGCTTAGAGGGGGGTATTCATTCCCTAATCGGTAATCCCCCATGCAGGGAAATGCTCTTTATCTTGATTGTCTGTCAAAGAGCTGTTTAGCTGGATAATGGAGGACTTTTCTTTGACAAAGATCTCAGAAAATCCAATGGAAGGCGTTGAAAGATACGGAAATCAAAAGTCTATTGTGACAAGAGAGAAATTTCGACAAGAATGTGCTTGGCCTATTTTTTTAACTGTGTAGTCATTAATGGTATCTAGCGCAGTGCGTTTAGTAGATTACCCTGTCAAACACTGTAAGTTTAAGTGTTGTGGTATGACGTTCTAGTCGTATATATCTTGAAAGTAAACTTCAAGTTGTCAATTCTATTGCTGCCCTTTTAGATACCATGATACAACAAAATAACACTTGATTTTTGCTCTAGAATTCCCATTTTGTCACCCCATACTTAGTCAGGTATAAATTATGAGAAGGGACAATTGGTATACACACTTACTAGTTTTCAATGAAATTGTTATGTACTATTTTCTGCATGGCTAGGAATGAAAAACACACATTTACATTTAGGTATAGAGCAGTGATAACTCTCATTTAGTTTTTGTATTGCTAAAGATATATGGTAAGTGGTCAGGAAGGTTGGACGAATTATTAAACATACAGTGAACCATACAAATGATTAAACATATAGTGAACAATATGTTCTTAATTTGTTTGATCTTTCACATCTTTTTTGACATTTCCATTGTTTCAACTGACAGTACATATATTTACATACTTTGTAGCTGTTGTGTAAGATTTTAAATATGTATAAATTGTCGATTTTTTACGGACAAAATTTAACGCACGCGTAGATGTCATCCATAGATTTGAACTAATATGGCCAAACCCGGTGTGTTAAGCATAAATGCCGCTTTGCCCTAAAACAGTTAAAATACTTCAACACCTGTACTATGGAAATGTGCAAAGACTGATAAGAATCCCCATTACTAGTCTGTGACGTGTTTGTCAACACTCTAAGTGACATGAAATACGTTTGTAACAGAAACCGCGCTGTAAGATTAGACTTTGAGCGACAGAGAAAAATCACAGGACCATGAAACGGGTCAAAAATGGCAAACTCCTGCTTTTCGTCAACAGACGGGTAGAATTTCTCAACGATTCTGTTTTCAAACATCTACAAGAACAAAAAATAACCAAAATACAATTGCAATTTAAATGTTACATACATATTTAAATTGCAATTGTATTTCGGTTATTACTTTATACTTGTCCCCTTCATCCCTTTCGAGACATAACTTCTTCCTTCTTTCTTTCGTCCCATAGCCTTTAATCAGCCGTAGGGGCAGCAAAGCATGTTATGCTGCATCAATAGGTATTTTACTATAGCCTAGCAGAATTACAATAAATGAATTTTATTGGAATATATTATCTTGAGATTTATATGATTTCTAAGTCTACTAGAAGCAGAATAAATATCATATTTGTATGTTTGTCAATTACTAGATGGTATCTCACTGCACTTGGGGCACCGGTGCGGCACTGCGGGGTTCGTAAATGACTCAACGTATTTCAGATATAAAGGACGAATTTTCTTACCATTTGTATTTGTTCGCTTATAAGTCATACTTTTACGTATTACGCAATATCTAGATATAAAAAAATCGGCGAAAATAACAAAACAGTGTCGCAGGTGAACGAGCCCCGCAGTGCCGCACCAACGCCCCAATTGCAGTGAGATACCACCTTCAGTGTCTTGTGCTTTATTTGCTTTCATACCCGAAAAAAATTAAATCAAATAAAGATAAAGATAAAGAATGAAAATCGTAACTTACTTGCTTTCAAGCAACTATCTCCACGTATTCATTTCGCATAACGTATTATTCCCCTAGCACTTTGAGCAAAATGTGTTACGGATTTCTTTTCTAAAAAAAATCGATATGTGCAAGTTACTTCAATGATGTATGTACCCATTAAGTGCACCTCTCGCGCTATATTCGCACTTTCGTAGCCTCGTGTTTCGTTGAATTCATATTCCATTGGGAGGAAATGTACTCCCTTCTTGGGTGGAATTTGAGTAGTAAAAGGATTCCGTAATGTGTAAGGTGGTGTAGGGAGAGTTGGGCGTAAGGCCACATCAAGTAATTTTATGGATGACATTCGAGCGCGCTCACTTATTTTCACCTGATTTCATAAAAAAAACTCAGTAACGCGGTAAATAAACCCCGCAGTGCCGCCCCGGTACCCCAAGTGCAGTGAGATACCACCTTATCCGTCTAATCTTACAGCGCGGTTTCTGTTACAAACGTATCTGATATCACTTAGCATGTTGACAAATACGTCACAGACTAGGAACGAGGAATTCTTATAAGTCTTTTGAACACTTCTCGGCTGTAGGTATTGAAGTATTCTGACCGTTTTGGTTTGTTCCACATAATAGGAAAACCCCGCGTACGTGCACCATCAAGTAGCGTCTTTTTACCTTCCCACCATGCAAGGTATGCACACATTAATATCACTAGCCAGGGAATTGTGCCAGGTAATATCATTGTGCCCAAACTTCACCACTTTTGTACGGTAAGACCATGCTTATTCATTTATATGGATGGCATCCAAGCGCGCACACATTTTTGTCCATTCAAAAAACTAATATGAAAAAAGGATTTTATCCATGCTGTAAATACTGCAGATGTATTTAGCATTGTTATCACCAAGTACAGTAGGGGCATCTTCTCTGGATAGTTTTAAAGAAGACTTGCAGATAGATGTGCAAAAGTCAGGTGTAACGAGTCGTTTGTTGTAATATAACCAGCTGCTGTTGCGCCGCGTGCCTGCGAAGCTGGTGTGTTACGCCGAACGGCGGTTATACCGGATATATAGATACAGATACAGAATATTGGAAAACTTATACTAATGTCATGGAAGACTAAGGTCATTTCCAAGGTAAAAACAAAACAAAAAGGGACCAAAAAATGTGAAAAAGAACAAAAAAAAAGAGAAATCAATTGTTGAAGTCATTTGTTCGACCTGCCTGACTACAAAGATTCCATAATAAAGGCAAAAAATTGATTGCGACTTTGTTCGCACGCTCTCATCAGTTTTAGGGTTCTCAGATGACGTCATCCATATGATCGAATCAACATGGCCTTAGTGTAGGTAAGGCCACAGCAAGTAAATTCTATGCATAGCATCTTCTGCAGACTTCAAAAATAGTGCGATAGGGCAAAAAAAACAAGATCGGTGAAAAAGAAAAACAAGATTTACAGAGCTACATTTTTAGAAATAGGCACCATAAAGTTGTGACGAATGTTGTAACAAGCTTAAGAATTAAAGGGATAAAACATGGTATCAGCAACAAGGCATTCATTCCTGTATTCAAGACATGTACTGGTGTGGTAAAAGTGACACTAGTGTGGTAGACTGGCATCACACACACGGCTTCCATATTGGTGTCACTTTTACAACTATCCAATAAGATTCATTTCTACAACTACAGTCCTAGGTACCTCGCAATTATCACTTCTGAAAGTACAATAAGTAGGCTACAATACAACATATTTGCTCATTTTGGTACTGTATTGTCATGTCAGGCGAAAATTAATGCGCGCGCTGATGTCATCCATAAAATTTACCTGCTGTGGCCTAATGGAGAAATGGGAGGGGGGTGAAATCCGATGAGTTGAGATTTTGCGGTGGTGACGTAGCAATAAGCTCTTGCCATCCCATCCTGTAACCCACCAAGAAAGGTTACATTCAATTGCTAAGCTTTTGGAGCAGAATTTTTCAAAAGCTACCAGTTAATTAGCTTCTAATTATGGATATCCATGACGTACGCACAACAACAGTAATACTTGCAACTAATATGGTAATAATTTTCTTTTCCGGTGAACCTTTTTTACACAAAGCCACATAAAAGAAGTACTGAAAGAACCAAAAGAACGCGTAAATTGCCTTGGGTTTATACGATTCTCTCTGGACCCTTCGTAAAGTACTAGTACTGCAGAGGAACTTTATTGACTTCGATAAAAGAACAGAGAGACTTTTAAATGCTGTACAACCGGAGAGCCGTCCTATAACAACATTTACTACATACGAGGTCCCTATAGGGTTTCTTGTGTATAATCAATGTGGACCATTGCTCTCTGTGACCCCCTTTGCTGAGGGTATCGAACTTCACGAGTTTTCCTCGATGGGTTTCAACTATCAAAAGTGGATGTCGTTGTAGTAGCCTTCAAAGCAGGCTTCTTTGGAGGGCTTTGGTTTTGTTCATAAACGTAGTCACCACGAAACCTGATAGAGGCTATACTGGAGGCTGTGTTTTTGAAAATGTAAATATTTGACGATAGCCATGACTACCGGTGTAATATTGCCATGTATACCTGTGAATGTAAGGGGGTATTGTTTGGGGTGTGTTAGTCTCACAGTCAGTCCCTCTCTGTCCCTCTCTGACTCTCTCTCCGTCTGGCTGTCTGTTTATTTGTCTCTCGCTTTCTGTCTTTCTCTGTCTCTCTCACCCTCTCTCTGTCTTTCCCTCTCTCTGTATCTCCCTCTCTCTGTATCTCCCTCTCTCTGTATCTCCCTCTCTCTGTCTCTCCCTCTCTCTGTCTCCCTCCGTCACTGTCTCTCCCTCTCTCTGCCTCTCTCCGTGTGTCTCTACCTCTCTCTCTCTCCGTCTTTGTCTCTCCGTCTGTCTCTCCCCCCTCTCTCTCTCCGTATCTCGG
>NW_023365820.1:249040-249698 GCF_000003815.2 Branchiostoma floridae
TCTCTCTGTCTCTCCCTCTCTCTCTCTCCGTCTGTCTCTCCCTCTCTCTGTATCTCCCTCTTTCTGTATCTCTCCGCCTCTCTCTCTCTTCCTCTCTCTGTCTCTCCCTCTCTCTGTCTCTCCCTCTCTGTCTCTTCCTCTCTCTGTCGCTCCCTCTCCCTCTGTCTCTCTCCGTCTCTGTCTCACTCTCTCTTTTCTCTCCGTCTGTCTCTACCTCTCTCTGTCTCTCCTTGTCTGTCTCTCTCCGCCATTCTCTCTCTCTGTATGTCTGTCCGTGTCTCTATCTTCCTCACTCTCTCTGTCTCTCTGTCCTTCTCTGTCTCTCCCTCTCTCTGTCTCTCCCTCTCTCTCTCTCCGTCTCTGTCTCTCCCTCTCTCTGTCTCTCCCTCTCTCTGTCTCCCTCCGTCTGTCTCTCCCTCTCTCTGTCTCTCCCTCTCTCTGTCTCCCTCCGTCTGTCTCTCCCTCTCTCTGTCTCTCCCTCTCTCTCTCTCCGTATGTCTCTCCCTCTCTCTGTATCTCCCTCTTTCTGTATCATCTCCGCCTCTCTCTCTCTTCCTCTCTCTGTCTCTCCATCTCTCTGTCTCTCCATCTATGTCACTTCCACTCTCTGTCGCACCCTCTCCCTCTGTCTGGCTCTGACTCTGTGTCACTCTCTCTT
>NW_023365820.1:249861-267935 GCF_000003815.2 Branchiostoma floridae
TCTCTCTCTCCCTCTCTCTCTCAACAAAAGCATTCATCGATACAGGTCATGAAGGGAAAAAAAATTAATTATATACGGGCGTACTAAATATCCATGTTGTCTTCTCCGTCATTCGTTTCAACATATACGCCTCGTATTACCAACTCTTACATTAGGGTGAGAAAATAATTTCCCAAAATTCCAGTCCTTACAACTCGTTGTCTTGACTGCAACCAATAAATCTGCAACGAGACATAGTTAAACCAAACGTACTTTATTATATGGATGACACCCCTGGGCATCAACTTATGTCCGGATCCGTTTCTGAAAAAAAGAAGCATTTTCAGCTATACTGCACATCGTAGATAACCCCAAAATAAGCAAACGTATGGTGTGCATTAAAAGATGATTCTTGAGTTAAGGAAGATGTTAAACAACATAAGGGAAATTTGTCGTTAGGTATACCATAATCTGTGTGTTCAGCCATATTTTCAATTTTCCTAAAATCAAACTTTATTTTTGTTTTTTGTTTCTTTGAACGCTCGCTTGTTCTATGGTGCCCAGACAATGTCATCCATATAGCCAAACTGGCACGGCCTTAAAGTTCAATTTGTGCTAAAATTACAACTCATTTGTTACCCGTCTAGAACAATTAGATAACGAATACGCACTGTTACAGTTCAGACTCGGGGGTGGTCCTTCGGGTGTCGTCTAACCCTTGATCCCTCTTTTGTGATATTTATCTTCATCTGCGAGTGATATTAAACCCATATCGTGTTATCATGGCTCGTTAGGGCTGGTTTAAGCCGATTTTTCGAGCGGTGGTTTGATAGATGAACTAGAGACAAATGATTAAAGCTTGCGTTAAGAGAAATACATATAAATGTACCCAATATTTGAAATGTAACCCTATTGCTATAGGTTTAAGGGTCAGACCAAGCCGTAAAAAGATGTCGGTTTTAGATTATTGCATTTTTTGTCTTTATGACATCTATCTTCATCTACCAGTGATATTAAACCCGTATCGTGTTCTCATGGCTCGTTAGAGCTGATCAGACAATTTTTCGAGCGGCGGTTTGAAGCAGTGACAAATGATTAAAGCTTGCGTAAAGAGAAATTGTTATAGATGTTCCCAATATTCGAAATATAACCGTATATAACTACGCTAGAAAAAGATATCGGTTTCAAATTATTGCATTTTTTGTTATTTAAATACGCAAATGACATATCTTTATATTAGTTTTGTCAAAGGTTATTTATATGTATATAATGTGTTAATCGATAGTTTATCGTCAAACGTGTCAAATATGTTTATTAAAGGCATCAGAAAGTTTCATTATATTCGAATGATACATAAAAACATTTTAGGGTTAATATGTAATGGAAAAGAAATGTATTTCCGTCCTCACATTTTAGAATCTCATCGCTGTAATCTAAATGAATTTTCTGTAATACAATAATAATAAGTAAATGTACATGATTCTACAGAGGATTTAGTTCACAAGGAGTTCTTTAAGATATGCATCACTGTAATCTAATTAAATTTTCTGTATTACATTTTTATGATAAGCAATTTGCATGATTTAAAAAATAGCTTTTCTTCACAAGGAATAACTGATAGAAAAACACTTAAACTGTATACAGTGCTTTGGGAGAAATATTGTAACTAGTAATTCATACGGGCATACGAGGGGCATTCAATTAGTAATGTCCCTGACCCATTTCCCATAGCAGGAGATTAATGAAACTTGGCACAGTTATTAGTCTGTCTCTTCATAGAAACCACCCAGAGTTTTGCATTTCTCCCATAATTTGATGTAGCTCTGGACACCGTTCTTGTAGGACATCCCAGGTTGGTCCTCCGACAGATGCCTCATCAATGGCAGAAGAGGGACGACCAGGTCTGGGAGCTGTTTCCACAGACTTCCGACCTTGTTTGAATTCAGGATGCCAGCGTTTTACAAGGTCATATGATGGGGCATCATCACCATAAGTTTTTTTCATTTCATCAAAAGTCCCCTTTGGTGTGCGTCCTTTCAAATACAAAAACCGGATCACTGCACGACACTCAACTGGTTCCATTTCACACCTGGTCCATTTCACACCTGACCCAGTTCAAACACCAGTAAATCAGTAACCTCAATTAGTTCAGAGCTGTTTTTTGCAACATAACGCATAGAGATATGAATCATTACACATGCAAAATTTCATTTAGATCAAACAACTGGAAGTGGGTCAGAGACATTACTTATTGAATGCCCCTCGTATGTGGAGCATTGGAAATCGGTTCGCAAGTGTTGCCAACTCAGAAGATACAGGGTCAGAGAGGTTGCGGTCAATCGGAGGTGGCCGAAGGACAATTTTCTCGGCAGATGGTCAAATATTGGCAAGAATGAATCAGATAACTAAGTGACCGATATTCTGGACGTCTGGACACCGGGAAATCGAAGTACAGTGCCTATACGATTGTTTGTTACTAACGATATTCAACCATCATATATAGCCTCTTTTGAATTTCTTACTTGGCCACTGCCGATTCCCGCGCACAAAAACTATGAACAGGCAATGATTTTATACTACAAACTTAGTCCCAAAAGACAATGCATTTATTTATTAATGATGATGAGGTGTTTTGATAACGAAGGCTATATACAACTATTTGCTTTTGGACAGATGAGGACAGTGTGGCACTGCACTCAAGTTGGTAACTTCTATTGACAGTGCCACATACAAAGTACAAACAGAAGGTAAAGGTAGTATTTTATTTTTTCTCTCCGACCGAAGTCAGGTACCCATTTTTACACCTGGGTGAAGTGAAGAAGGTCATGTAAAGTGCCTTTCCCAAGGTAACAACGTCAGGTATCGAACTCGGTACCTTTAGATTTAGAGCTGAACGCTCTACCAGTTACGCCGCACACGACGCCACATGCTACTAGTATTCAACCACCACATATCCTTTATTCTTACTAGGCATTAGAATTCCAGAACACACACACACACACAAAAACAATGAACAGAAATTGATGTTATACGATGAGCTCAACTTACTCCCAGAGGACACTACATTAATCAATTAATGATGATGTGGTGAATTTTGATACCGAAGGCTATATATCCGACTTTAGAAACGGCTCCCTTGTAGCTGTTCATGCTTCTTTGCACGAATAGACTATATATCTTTATGATGCGTAACTCTATCGCAGTGCGATGTTTATCTATTCACGGAAACGTAGATACCACTACGTTTTAGCTTGGAGCTTGGAGCATTCGTAGGACTGCCCTAAGACTGTCGTAAATTAACCGGAATACATTAAAGTTAGGTCTATGAAAAAATTGTCGTGTTTCCTGTTTCAGTCCTGAAAAAATTAAGGTCGGTAGGTAGGGTCATTTTTTTTTTTCAGTAAGTTGTAACTTTTTTTAGGCTAGCCAAAACTGTAGTGTGACACATTACAATACAGTTGAGCAAAGTTAACTGAAATACATGAAGACACCTGTATTTCAATGTCAAACTTTAATTTTGTGCATAATAAATGCATTTATTCTTCATTAGATAGGACAAGCAGGGTTTTACTTCAATGAGAAGCAGATGCTATGTGACTCCAATGTCTACCCAAAAAAGTCTAGGGTCGGCAGGTTTTTCTAGGGTAGGTAGAGAAACAGGAAAAACACAACATTTTTCCTAGGCTTTACGGTTAACTATATAGTGTCAAGAGATGTATACGGTTCTTTTAAAATCGTAAATGACTTTCTGCAAACAAATTTTAGCAAGGAATTCATTTACGAATAGTACAAAGTTATTTGAATTACACTGAAATATGTGTGATTCTAAGCACAGTGGAAGGTTACTGTTTGCATATTAATCAATAATGTATGATTCTTTTTTTTAATTGTATCAACAAGTAAAAGAATAGTAAAAAAAGAATACATGTGTAGGGGGATTTCTTTTTGGACAAACAAAGTGAAGAACTGGGAATACCATTAAGTTACAAAGCCTTTAACCATAAGAAACTTGACGGATGTGTTGAGTTCAGGAAGAATGCCAATTTCGTTTTGAAGAAATTCAATATGATACAAGAGAATCAGGTTCATTGCTCGATTGAGACACTGTCAATCATTTTGATAGTTTTACGACGATTACGACATGTTCTCTCATTTTGCGGTAATTTGACCAAGTACTTTATGGGATATAAAGTTACAGGTATGCATTTACGTATATATACTGTCATGTACTGTTGTCAATGTCCTTCTCTAGATTTTTTCAAAGTTTACTATTTTTTGTTTGTTTCTAAATCTGTGAAGTGAACTCAATAAATAGTTTAGCTGCTCTTCCACTTGGCTTGACAGTGAAAACAGACACTATGGTACAGTCAAACCTGTCTATAGCGGCCACTCAGGGGACCGGACAAATTTGGCCACTATAGACAGGAGGCCTCTGTATAGAGGTGGCAACTTGTAGATAAAATACCCAAGGGACCGACAAAAAGTGGCCACTGTGGACAGGTGGCCCCTCTGTAGAGGTGGCCCCTAATACAGGTTTGACTGTATTATCAGGCTCATTGTACGGGAGAATTTCTCAAGCGGGTACAATGAACATAAGACCAAGATTTATAGCAAGTGTTGCGTTTCCGGGACTGCAACCGTTTCCAGTTGAGCAAAAACAGCTGGGATTCGAACTCAGAACTTTTTGGTCTAGAGGCAGGGACACCAAACACTTGACCACACACGCTTAACTATACTACTGCATGTTGGCATGGTCTGCAGCAAATAAACTTTCTTAAGAACAAAACACGGTGCTTTGACGCAATCCCTGACTTTGCCTTCTGACTAAATGCTCTAAGACATGTAGGATGATCAGATGATAACGGTTGTGAGGTGTGTTTGAGACAAGCTAAGCGTGCGTAACGGATGAGTCTCCCACTGTAAACACTGTACTAGTTCTGGCATGGTCTGCAGCAAAGTAACTTTCTTAAGAACAAAACATGGTGCTTTGACGTGATCCCTGACTTTGCCTTCTGACTAAAAGACAGGTAGGATGATCAGATGATAACGGTTGTGCGGTGTGTTTGAGACAAGCTAAGCGTGCGTAACGGATGAGTCTCCCACTGTAAACACTGTACTAGTTCTGGCATGGTCTGCAGCAAACTAACTTTCTTACGAACAAAACAGGATGCTTTGACGCAATCCCTGACTTTGCCATCTGACTGAACACTCTAAGACAGGTAGGATGATAAGATACCGTTACGGTTACGCGGTGTGCTTGAGACAAGCTAAGCACGCGTAACGGATAAGTCTCCTACTGTAAACAATGTACTACTTACTGCTGGTATTGTCTGCAGCAAACTAACTTTCTTAAGAACAAAACATGATGCTTTGATGCGATCCCTGACTTTGCCATCTGACTGAATGCTCTAAGACAGGTAGGATGATAAGATACCGTTACGGTTACTCGGTATGCTTGAGACAAGCTAAGCACGCGTAACGAATAAGTCCCCCACTGTAAACACGTCGGCTACTTTGTACTCTACAGGGCAGACACCACTGTTTGACCTGCCAATAGAAAAAAAAATCATAACACACTGAAATAAGGCTTAATAAAAGTATTAAACCTTATTTTAATCTCAGAAATTTTTCACTGATATAAGGCCACAAGCCAATAAAAGTGATACTGTCATTAATATGTTCGTCATATATAACTGTTGTACGTGAAATAACAATCAGGAGAGTACTTGTCTGTACGACTGACCTTAAAATCAGAACGTCGTAAAATCATGACGTCGTAAAATCATAACGTCGTAAAATCAAAGGAACTCTTATTACTTTTATGACTACGTGGTACATTAAAACATAGGTACCCCTCTACTCCAAAAAAACAGAGCTTAATTGGATTGTTGCTTGCTCTCCATTTTATTTCAAACATATTAATTTGCCATATTCTATGGGCTATCATAAAATGATGATAAAAACATCTGCTACTTTTTTTAAGTTGCCCCTTCCAAAATCGATAGCCAGGCTCAGGTTTTTTTTTTTTAAAGAGTGGCAGAGCAGGTATAGGTGGTATCGAATGTGAACTTCTATACATTATGCATTGGGACATGGCTACCGAACCCCATTATCGTCTTGTGAACCCCATTTATTTCCTTGCGAACCCCTATCATTTTGTTGCAAGACACAGTCACGCAAAGTTTAATGCGATTCGTCCAAGGCCGCAGTAACCCCTCACACTATAAGAAAAAAATCGTTTAAAATTCTGAAAATGAAATTGATCTCAGATTTTGCCATGCATATATACATAGCGTTTCTTGATGAAGGTTTTATTATACATAGCCTACCATGGCCTTCCGACGTCTTTAGACTATGCGTGTGTGCCCTATCATTTCTTTGAGTAATATACAGTCACGCAAATTTTAATGTGATTCGTCCAAGGAACCCCTCACACTATAAGAGAAAACCGTTAAAAATTCTGAAAATAAAATCGGATCTGAGATTTTTCAATACATATATTGCATACATAGCGTTTCGTGTTCAAGCCTCTGTAAGTCTACCATGGCCTTCCAACGTCTTTAGACCATAGTTGTGTGACCTATCATTTCTTTGTGCCACACAGTCACGCAGAGTTTAATGTGGTTCGTCCAAGGTCTAAGCAACCCCAGGGTCACACTATAAAAACAAAATCGATAAAATTTTGAAAATGAAAACAGATCTAAAAATTTCCAATGCATACATACATAGCGTTTTGTGTTGAAGCCTTTTTATGCATAACCTACCATGGCCTTCTGACGTGTTCAGTCCACAGTTGGAAGTGAATCGCGAGGAAGGCTATCTGTGGTTGGGAGTTAGTCGGCGAGGTTGCATACTAGTCTTCAAAGGTTGTGTACGCTAGCCGAATAATGCATTACTGTCAAAGAAATAAGGGAAGGTCATATTCTTTTTGGATGAGATCATAGAATCGATTTGCGCTAGAATATCGTGTCATTGGTTGGCGCAATCGGTATGGTGTTTGACCCAGGCCCCAGAGCTAACGGGTTTGAAACCGCTGATGTGTCACCGATGTTTTGCCTTTGGGAAAGACACTTAACACAACTTTCCTCACTTCAATCAGGTATAAAATGAGTACCTAGCTTTTCTTAGGGCCGTCCCTCGGATAGGACGTTAAATGGAGGTCCCGTGTTTGAGAAGAACCACACCTGGGGCAATTGCTGTCGTATTGAAGTCACCTGAGTGGCGCCGAACGGCAGCCACTCCAGACACTTGCGATTTAGTTTTGCCTAGTGTAAGCTCCTTGCAATTCAGCCCCTGCCGGCTGCAAAGAGAAAGTAGTCGGCCCACCAAATAACAGTAGCCAATAACAAATATGGTGGATATACTCTCAATACCAACCTTTGTTTGGTTGGGAGCAAAGTGGTATTGCTGTATTGAATGCATGACAGTGGCTTTCAAATGCTATTCTTTGCTTTATAGGTTCCTCATCACCATTTATTTCACATATCCATACAAAGTATAACAGTTACAAGCAAGCTACATACAGTAAAGAAAACAAATTTCACATCGTGAACTATTTATAGGTTCAGAGAGGGCCAAGTACAATTCGAACCAAATAACAGTTGACGACACAATTAAGCACGCATTTTGAACTCCATAAACATATATTGGACTAGCTAGCAACGTTGATCGCGTTTGCACGGCCGTATGGCTCAAGTGCTATAGAAAAAGATATTCGCCACCGTATACACCATCTATATGGTGTGAGGAGGACTTAGATTTTTTCAACTTTTTGTATAAGATATTTTCATTTCAATTCTATCGTTTCAACTGTAAAATGAATAGAGGAGACAAGAGTTTAAAAATCTCCAGACTTTAGTTTTAGTGTCTTATTTGACATTTGTTGGTTCTGGTTCCTTAGTTATGTTTTGTTAAGAATTACAATATGACCGATTCCTGTCAGTCAACGCATTCATCCAGACAAACACACACCGGAAAAAACGCATAACCTTGAATAAGTTGCCAGATATAGATGGTTTTTATCTGATGGTTCCTGTCACTGTCTCAAACCATCTTCTCTTTCACTTCTGACTACTCTTCAGGCCATATATTCAAATAACAACACAAAAAACACCAAAATATAACACAGTAAACAGACAGACCACCAAAAAAAGACACACACACACGGAGTCAATTATATGACATTCATGCAGTATTGGTGAGCATGACTGTGGTCTATAATGTGATACATACATTTACATGAAGCTCTGCACAGCAGCGAGATATGTCAATACAAATCGCATGACTAACGTTTGTGCTTTGGTCGATTCGACTTCGAGTAACTCTGTAAGCTACTTTGCGGGTGACTTTCATGGTCAGTCGAGCACAGGAAGCAGTGAGATTGGGAGAGGCTCTTTCTTAACTTGGCCCAAAGGCGTCTTTGGCCATGCTGCATCGAGTAGATATTGAGTTAGAATCCCCGGATAAGTCCCCGTATTAACGCTACTCAGACGTGGTGGCGTCGGAAGAGCTCCTTAAACCAATGTCTTAAGATGCTGAACATTTAGTCAATATGTATTATTTTTCTTATTGCTGTTGACCTTTATGACGCGTTTTGTATCCAACAGAGCACTAAGTATTGTTAATTCAGAAATGTTCGCCGTGGTTTTTACGTTCACAGTTTTTGACGTGGCCATTTCACCGCGAACTTAAAACCACCGCGAACGTTTTTCCGTTATAGTTTTTGACTACAGTCTATGGCGCTACCACGAACACACAATTTTGCCACTACCGCGAAATTAAATCCTCGCGAATTTAAATGCATTTACAGTATAACGGAATGACGCATGATGGGATCGTATGTTGAAAGAAAAAAAAAAATTGCAGACAAACACATTTCCAAAGCGGGCGTTAACATTTTTTTTCAGGTCAAATAATACCGTAACATTTATCTATTTGTTATATTTTGTGAAAGGATTGTAGCACAGAAAATTACATCTGCATGGTAGTTTCTAGTGTTTTATATGAAGGTTAATGTATTATAGGGCTGGGTGTAGAGCACGACACTTGGGAATCTATGCATGTGCGTCATTTGACGTCATTTCCGCCATATCGGACGGTATTGCTTGATCCAATTACCAGCCAAAATAGTCCCTAGGGGATTTGAATTATACTCATTTGGACGTTCTGTTGACGCACGCATATTGTACAATAATAACATACCGCAGTTTCGTTGATGTAAAAATTATCCATTTTTAACGGCCACTTTAAATGAATTGAGCTAGCATCTCAATACCTTATATTTTTATTTTGTCACTTCTCCCAGTACTAAGTTTTCATTCCGTTGTGTCATTCTCTTTAACCCCGAGTGCACGTTTTGGTACTCAGAAATTTTACATCATTTTTTGAAAAGCAAAGCTGACTCTGTTGGAGTAAAATTGTGAGCACGACATTTTCGTCTGCCAAGTGAGCAAAATTACAGTGCACCCATATGGCACTGCTTTGTCGCAGTACTGAAGATAATGGTTTTCAGGTAGTGACGTTTCATGTTATTACTAAAAGATGAATGCTGAAATCATTTTGGAGGATACTTAGAGTTAACTTAAACATTTTCAAGGACCACCAGCGCTTGTCGATAGAGCATCTGTTCATTAAAGACCTTTGCCTGGTGAGCAAGATGATGGTGCACCTATGGAACAGCAATGTCGCAGTTCTGAAAATAATGTTTTTCAGGTAGCGACGTTTCATGTTATGACTAAAAGACGAATGCTGAGATCATTTTGGAGGCTACTTAGAGTGAACTTTAACATTTTCTAGGACCACCAGCGCTTGTCGATAGTGCATCTGTCATTAAAGACCTTTACCTGGTGAGCAAACTGATGGTGCACCCATATAGCAAGTACTGCTTTGTCGCAGTTCTGAAGATAATGGTTTTCAGGTAGCGACGCTTCATGTTATTACTAAAAGATGACTGCTGAAATCATTTTGGAGGCTACGCAGAGTTAACTTTAACATTTTCAAGGACCACCGACGCCTGTTGATAGAGCACCTGTCATCGAAGACTTTTCCCAGCATTGCTCCCGACTAACCTCTCGAAAAAGGTCGGCGCTTGGTCAATTCTATTCTATCCTCAGTTCTCTTAGCTATTAAGCATTTAAGAAAATAAACGCCGATTTTGATTTCTCAAACGTAGCCATGATTCAACGCTATTCTAACTTCAGTTCTCTCATCTGATCGCATTTAAGAAGAATATTTACTTTACCGAGTTTGTTTCACAAGCTTAAGGTAGCCTGGATTCAACCCCATTCTAACTTCAGTCTTCTTAGACGAGTGTATTAAAGAAATCTAGGGCCTTACTTGTTTGATTTCTCGAAAGTGATATCAGACTGGAACAGGCGACTTAGAATACTATTTGGACACCTCACCGACCAAATCCCAACCAAAAAGGAACCTGGATACGTCTCTTAACCATCGTCTTAAGAAAATTGAGAGGCAAAGGTCAGCTATGTAGACAAGATTTTAAGCTTGGATTTTTTTAAGGTTCTTAGTGGCAAATGTCTGCACATACAAGTAGGCATTGGCAGACTACGTCCGTGTGTGTTTTTTGGCACACTATTGGCAGAGTCTTGAGCGTCACTCCGCCGTCAGGGAAATCTGTATAAATGTCTATCTCGATGGCACAACGCCAGGGACATATCAGATTTAATTTATTTAATCCGGACCCTCTAGTTTCTGAGACCGACACTCTACCAGTTACGCCATACACGACTGAAAAGTTGTTTAAGCTAAGGGCACAACCCGTCGTATGTGCAAATACGTGCTGTCTAGGTGCCAAAACCTGGGCAATCTTTTGGGATCCGTAAGTGGTAAGTACCGCCTCCGTACGAACTCGTAGAGAATCCTACGGATTTTGGAGCAAACCGTAGAACTTTGCGCAAAGCTCTGTGTGCCCTCGGGCTACGAATTCGCTCCCCATACGTGCCAGTGCGCGCGACGCGCGTGCCCTGCACAGCCTTGACGTGGCCTCCCCAATAACGTACGGAAATATTACACGCACGGTGGGTTGTGCCCTTAGCTTTAAGGAAGGTTAGGGAAGTTTTGGAGATCGGCGTGTCTCTTAATATTGGACTGACCGGGATCGGACATGTATGCCCAACATCGTACAAGAATCTGGTCGATATTCATGGTAATAGCGCAGAGGTGGCCAGCATCTTGATATGGGTCTGCCAGAAGTCAAATGTCGGCCGATATAGTCCCGTATAATGCACGATTTTATTGACATCCAACCCATGAAGGGTGGCGGCTGGAAAATAGGATGTGACGAGAAATATCCCCCTCGAGATGGAGGATCGTTTTCGGGTCAGCGGAAGAGTCATGGCCATCAGATTTTCTACCATATAGCATGGGTGGTTATTAACTGTCGGAGGGTAGTTCTCTGTGAGTTGGAAATATGGATGGAAAATGCTGTCGACACATCAGCGTTTTCGGTGTAATAAACGTTGCGCATGTATGTAACTCTCTCATTATTACATGCAGAGGAACTTTGGAAGGGCTTTTGCGGCTGCAATTGCCATCATATCTCATCAACCCTATAGCATGGGTGGATATTAATTGTCGAATGGTAGTAAGAGAGTTGGAAATATGGATGGAAGAAGTTGTGACATATCAGCGTTTTCTGTGTAATAAACGTTGTACATGTATGTAACTCCTTCATTATCACGTACAGTGAAACCTCGGTTACTAGGGCTCTTGCGGTTGCAATTGCCAACAGTTTGTCTCCCCTATAGCTTGAGTGGATATCAACTGTCGGATGGTAGTACTCTGTGAGTTGGAAATAAGGATGGAAGAAGCTACGGACATATCAGCGTTTTCGGTGTAATAAACGTTGCGCATGCATGTAACTCTCTCATTATTACATGCAGACGAACTTTGGAAGGGCTTTTGCAGCTGCAATTGCCATCATATGTTAACCCTATATAATGGGTGGATATTAACTGTCGGAGGGTAGTAGTCTGTGAGTTGGAAATATGGATGGAAGAAGCTACCGACACATCAGCGTTTTCAGTGTAATAAACGTTGCACATGTATGTAACTCTTTCAGTATCACGTACAGTGAAACATCGGTTACTGGGGCTTTTGTGGCTGCAATTGCCAACAGTTTGTCTCCCCTATAGCATGGGTGGTTATTAACTGTCGGATGGTAGTACTCTGTGAGTTGGAAATATGGATGGAAGAAGCTACGGACACATCAGCTCTTTCGGTGTAATAAACGTTGTTCGTGTATGTTACTCTCATTATTACATGCAAAGGAACTTTGGTAGGGATTTTACGGCTGCAGTTGCCATCAGATTTTCTAACCTATAGCATGGGGTGGTTATTAACTGTCGGATGGTAGTACTCTGTGAGTTGGAAATATGGATGGAAAAAGCTGTCGGCACATCAGCGTTTTCGGTGTAATAAAAATTGTAAATGCATGTAGCTCTGGTGGACTCTTGCAGATGAAACTGTATTTCTTGTCAGCATTTGTATGGTAGTTGACCATTGCTATAGTTGTAGGTACCTGCTATTCGTTTATCAATCGGGTCATGTGGGGTATGGCACTGTTTCTGTAGCGCTCAGTTTTGCAACGTTGCAAGTTCAGTTTCGTAGATGAACGAGTTAAGCGACTGCTAATGTTCCCTCGCATGTCTGGCAGGAAGTGACGGTACAGTTCTGATGAAAGCAGCGACTTGGCAAAGTTCAGTCTCCCCTATAGCAGGGGTGGTTATTAACTGTAGGATGGTAGTACTCTGTGAGTTGGAAATATGGATGGAAAAAGCTGTCGGCACATCAGCGTTTTCGGTGTTATAAACGTTGCGCATGTATGTAACTCTCTCATTCTTACATGCAGAGGAGCTTTGGTAGGGATTTTGCGGCTGAAATTGGCATCATATTTTTAACCCTATAGCATGGGTGGTTATTAACTGTCGGATGGTAGTACTCTGTGGGTTGGAAATATGGATGGAAAAAGCTGTCGGCACATCAGCGTTTTCGGTGTAGTAAAAGTTATACATGTATGTAACTCTCTCATCATACCCAATAGCATAGGAAGTTATTAACTGTAGTACTTTGTGAGTCGGAAATATTCATGGAAGAATCTGTGACACTTCAGCGTTTTCGGTGTAATAAAAGGTCCTGCATGTATGTAACTATTTCATTATTACATGCAGTGGAACTTCGGTGGGCTTTTGCAGATGCAATTGTATTGCTTGTCAGCATTTTTATAGTAGTTGACCATTGCTATAGTTGTAGGTACCGGCTACAAACTGTGTAATGACACTGTGAGTTAGATATAGGCATACACATATGCATATACCGACACATCAGCGTTTCCAATGCAATAAAAAAAATATATATAGTCTTTCATTGTCATGTCGACCAGAGCTTCTATGGAGCTTTTGCGGCTGAAATTTCTTGTCAGCATCAATAGGGCGGTTGGTCGGAGTTTATAGGCCCCTGCTATAGGTTGTCAGGCGACAGTGTGAGTTGTGATTATGTCTTGAAAATTAACCAATACATTAATGATTTCATCGTAATAAAAACAGTATGCAATTTTACATTATGACGACGAAAGCTTCGGTAGAGCTTATGCGGCTGCAATTGTTTGTCGGCTGTTGTCGATACAAGCTGTCGGCACAATTTAGTGTCCTAAAGTTAGGAACAAGCGTGACATGTCTGCAATTCTTTTGTGTTTTAAATGGTGGTTATACCGGCTGAGCAATTCAGCTTCAGACAAGATCCTTTATTATTCCGTGGTCAAAGGCTTTTGTTGTAGGTCTTGTCTAGCTGTATGTCAAAAGTAAGTAAAGGTGAAGAGCCTGTAGATATGCCAAAAAGCAGTTACTCAAGCAACTGGAAAAGATTTAGAAAGGTCATACGTTTCAGATAGCATCCACTTTCCAGTTGCTTGAGTAACTGCTTTTTGGTATATCGTATTACCTGGATGTCTAATATTTATCGCCGAATAGAGTCTGTAGACTTATTTAGTATCGCATTGGCATTAGAAATTACCGGGAAAGTCAACGCATGGCCATTTTTATATGACTTCAATTTCATTTTGATGGAAGACATAATCTTCTTACCGTCAAAGTTCATGGGTTGGATTCAATCTAGTTAAGACAATTATATGGCTTGGATGTAAAACGCTGCTGGCAAAGATGTCAATGTACGAAGCAATAGGGTCATTGACATCACTGGGAAAACGTACGGACATGGGCAGTATAATACTACATTTTATTGTTTATCTTTTATTGTTTCATTGACTCCTTTAGCTATCGCACTGACAGTTACATGTGACAGATACTCTTGTATGAGACACAAAATTGCACAGAAAATATTGACAGTGGGCATAACATACATAAACATATATAGGCATATATAGGCATCCTACAGTTACAAGTACTAACAATCGTCATACAAAACATTATAAAAACGCATGAGAATGTTCATCTTCCTATGAAAAGGAGTCGTTCGTTGGGTTCTTGTTTTTCTTTATGTTTACTATAAACGAATGCAAGGTAGATGAGTCAAGGAGATGCTTGACATACATATTTAGTAGTTGAGTAGATATTAATGAGACCTCGAAATGATTAGATTTTGTGTCCCTAAGCGATTTGTTGATGATACTATGTTTATCTTCCTAGTATGTGGACGAAACAAGATCACTCTTTGGGATCTTAATGCACATTTTGATGAGACATTGAAATGATTAGATTTTGTGTCCCAAGGCGTCTTGTTGATGATTGCGCTGCTTGTATTTGATAACATACATTTACTTACAGCATCAATAATCAATATATATATCAATAATCATTAAACTCAATTTACCCTACGTGATCTCTATAGTTAGAATCTGCTTGTTTGTTAGATTACATAGGCGTCATTTAGTTAGGGATAATTGTAACAACAAATTGTTCGGAGGACGGTAATATAACGTTCGAATTGCGAAGCTGACGTGTTACACCGAATGACCGTTATACCGGTTGGCCAATTCAAATTCAAATACCAGTTTTTATCCATAATCAAGGTTCTTTGTTGCAGGTTTGTGTTGTAGACTTTCTTTAATTGTATGTCTAAACTAGGTATATACATGTAGGTAGTAGAGCACTTTATGGATTTGCCTTGGCATTGAAAGTTGCTGTTAAATTCACATGGTAACTTGTTGCATGTAATATGTAGATCCAGCTCTGTCGACTAATAATGTGTACTTGTCAGTCGACAGATACCCCTTGCAAGTAATTCTAAATGGCCCGTGCTAGGTAGATATCCTTTGTTATGTGAAGTCTTGCTGGAGCCGAACCATTGATGTTAAGATTACTTGCTTGGTGTGATATCTATTCTTTGGTCGTAAAACGGTCCAAGTATATCATCTTTTAGGCCACAGCAATTAAATTTTATGGATTACATCCTATGCACAGTGAAATAATAAGGAGATAGCGCAAAAAAACGAGATGGCTAAATTTTTTTTGCAATAAACACTAGAAACGTCGTAACATGATACTTACTATAGTGACAAAACGTGGCATCACAACTGACAAAGCATTCATTCCTGTATTGAAGAAGTGAACTAGTCTAAGAGTATTAAAAGTGATACTAGTGTGGTATACTGGTATCACTTGCCAAGCTGGCAACTACATTCATGGCTTCCATATTGATGGCACTTTAACAACTATCCAACTATTTTCATTTCAGCAGCTGCTATAGTCAAGGCTACCTCCCTACTGTCACTTCTACAAGTATCATTATTAGACTACAACACAACATGTTTGTCTATTTTGGTCTATCTGACCATCCCCGAAGAGGAATTTTTTTCTGAAATCAGGCGGAAATTATTGAGCGCGCTGATGTCATCCATAAAATTTCCTTGTTGTGACCTTACACAATAGTAAAATTTACGCCCGTAGCTCTGATTATTTGTATGTCGCATAAAAACACGTTTGTCACTTTGATCTTTTTAATTCTAAAAGTGCTTGGAGCTAGTGCGTCATCACTTTTTGACAAAATTTATAGATGAATATCATGTTTGGATATCTTTTTGATGCTTATAAATTATAGCTTTTCGGTGCCTGAAATATTGATCTTTTTTTTTTTTGGTGACGAAATACGAAATACTTTAACCTCACCCATAATCTAAAGGTGTGTAAAGCAATGATAATTTAAGCGTAGGCTTAAGCCAGACAGGGTTTTGATGGTTGAAAGATTATATTCAAAACATCAAAGATTACTTAAAGGCGCCAGAACTGCTAAGATATTGATGCACTAGCTGAACGCTGACAGGATTTGGGTCGTTAAAAATCTAAATTCAAATCTAAGCCTTAGAAACTGTTGAGGATAAGTTACTTGAGCTAAACGCTTACAAGAAGTAGGTGATTGAAAATAAGATTGAAATTGAACGTGGGATCCTTTGACGTTCACTGTATCAAGAAAAAAAGTCGAACCCAACAAGTTACAGTTTAGAGCTAATTTTATACTTAAGTAGACATACTCTCTACTATTCTACAATATTTGCTTGTTTGTCCCATGTTAACTGCAATTAGTTAGCTGTATCTTCTTCAGCACTATAAAGAAAAGAACTCAAACCCAACAAGTCACAGTTAAGAGTTAACATTAAGAATAGAGTAGAAATATTCTAAACTGTTCTACACTATCTCTTTGATAATTTGCATATGTGCCCTTTCGTGTTACCTGCAATTAAAATTTGAAAAAAAAATTATTACTGATAATGTTTAAAACCACTAATAACGTTTAATCACCACCAATACTACTACTACTTCTTAAGTCGTAATCTTAAAGCGTAGGAAATACTAAAGATTTAATGCATGAACTCAACACTGACAAGTCTATCGTTAAATATCATACACTCAGGTCGTTATCTTTTATAGTCTGGGGAACGATTTACTTTGACAATCATTTTATTACTGCGGGATTTCAGGAACTCATTTCATGGAGGTACGCTAGCAATTATGTGTATCTAACGAGTTTATACCTGCGCGATTGCAGCGTATGTGTAGTATATCAAGTTAAGATACGGCTGTCGGATAAAGCGCTAGTTCACTTTTATCCGAGGGATAACCTTTATTCGCTATACTTAAAAGCAGCATATTCTTGGATATCAAGTCGATGGACGGTAGTTGTAAATTGCAATATATCCAAAATTGTGCTATTTGAAACCACCGTCCCTTGTCTTTATAAATATTAATAATGAATCATATTCAGAAATATCATTTTGAAAAACGGATATAGGTTACCCTGCGGATAAAAGTGAACTAGCGTTAACGACAGACGGCATCTGGGAATGAAGACTATAAAGAATTCTATGTGAATCAAACAGCGAATAATTTAGAAATTTCATATCCAAACTAGAAAAGTTTATTTTATAAACTCTTAAATTGATCTGTTACTTATATTAAACATTTTGGTCTTTTTTTCTGTGGCTTTTTTGGTCTAGGTTTGAAATACTGCTAATGCTAATGCTACGACCTATTTCCAAAAACCTGGCTATTATATGGTGCAATATTTCAAGAAATGGCAAAGTTTGTACCCCCCCCCCCCCAAAAAAAATCCTTCAGCTTCTTGTACCTTAGATAACTTATTTCCAATAATCTTACAATTACATGATGCTATCTTACAAGTGGCAAAGTTTGTTAAACCAACAAACATTCCTTCACCTATCTTGAAATAGTTAAACTGTGATATCACTCACGAAAATTGGACTCCCCCGAACTTTCGACTGCACAGCATCAGTCTTTGTCAAGGAGAAAACCACCAATCCACTGCTGTTGTGACGTCACGTTAAGCATATAGAACACGTGACTCAGTGAGCAGTGGATCATAGATCACAGTAAGTCTATGGCGCCCACCGTCTCTATTCAGGGATGGTTGTAAAGCTATTGGTGGATGGTTGTCTAAGCGTGTTCTATCTGCATAACGTGACGTCACGACAGCAATCCATTTTTTTGTGTTGGGAAATACTGTTCAACTATTTCACCAACGCAGATGAACTTTCAACTTAATTCATTCACCTACGTGTACTTTAGATAACTTATTTGGTACAGAGCCGAAGGCCCGAAGATGTTACG
>NW_023365820.1:268252-345752 GCF_000003815.2 Branchiostoma floridae
GAAAGAAAAAAATGCACCAACAAGTTTGAATAGACGTACTTATTACTTTTCTATTTCTGCTTGAGGAAACTCAATCTCGCTTTGCCATGACCTCGCAGACCCTGCGCAATTCAGTTAACTGATTTGATTGGCCATCGTCGCCAACCGTAATCCATGTAATGACAAATCGTAAACAAGCTCCTCTACCCTCCCACGAAAGTATTAACGTCTAGTCCTGTCATGCACGGAGACTTTGTTTGAGGTATCGCACGACAATTTGCGAACTAATCTTCGCGCCATTTTTATGGACTTACGAGGGATTTCACACGCCGAGACGTCGCCTCGATCAAAGCTTCTTAAGTGCTTTTCCTATTGAGGTGCTGTCGTCTGAAAGCCCTTTACGTCTTAAGCGGAATTGGGTTATTGATAAGTCTGTGAGATAAGAAAGATGAGTCGGACTAACCCAAATCGCATCGTTCTTGAGCACACGTGTGAAGCTATGTACATGACAGCAGTCTACAACATATGAATATATTCTAGGGACAAAAAACACACGACAATACAAGCTTATAATGTACTACTGCCTTTTTTAATGTAAATATTCCAATTCATTAAGTATCCATGTTCGATGGCATCCATGTGAGAACTGCTAACTTGGATGCCATCTGAATTGCCTAGTTGCAATTTTCATATTGAATAGTAGCGTTAACTTTATAGTAGAGTGCGTGTATTTCCATTTTCTTCCATGCCCGCCATCTTGGATTTTGTCAATCCTGAAAATTTCAAAGCATGCCGGGATACTTTATTATGATACTTTGGGACTATCTAGTACTGTTTTTTCTTTTTTTTTGGGGGGGGGGGTGTTTCTTAGATTAATTGGCGAGTTTTTTACGAGATTCTTTAGTAGGTACCGCTTATACAAACGCATAGCAAATATTAACGCACAAGTTGGGCAATAAGCGACATATGTAAACTTTACAATTAAAACTGTTATTGTTGTTTCCTACAAACATACACGCACACAAAAAACACATGCATGCACAAAAAGCACAAATGTATACATTATATAGAAGCACATAAACACAAGCACGCATACAAATGCACATGCACAAATGAATGCACGTACACGGGCGCACATGCGTACATGTATATACAATGTCATGTACAAACCACACAAATACACGAATACATACACACAGAAACACATACACATATTTTCATTCGTCTGAACTGCTTTGCAAGGAACAAGCTCTGCTTCGAAATACATGACATCAAGTAATATACTTCAGCAGCAGTTTGACAAAGCTTGTTTAAATAACCTGTGGCTATCCGTACATATTAACTGTCAAACGTAGCCGGGGAACAATAAATAATTTTTCTATGCGTTTGTGAAATGTCTAGAAGTTGTTAATTTATTGTATTATTTTCTACAACAATATTGTGCTCACCTTCTATCTTTTGTATTTTCTACTGACAGGCATTTTGCAGAAAATGGAAAAAAATGAAATGTGATGCCCTTTTCTAGAACCTTTGACCTAACTACCCTGATCAGTGTCCCCAAATTACCTGTCGGGAGGAGGGGGTATTTGACCTCCATTTTGACCTTCACTTTCTGCTACTCTACACAAACAGACAAACAGACATGCCAAAAACAATAAATGTACAATGAATTTCAAATACACATGAATGTTGCAACTGTAACAAGAGTTTTATGAAGAAATTTAATTGATGATGCCCATTCACGAATCACAATGTGTTACGTTACGTGACCTACGTGTTGTTATCGCTAACATGTGTGTGTTTTACAAATTGTCTTCTTAGCACCACATCCTTTCTAGCTATATGTACTTCTCTCTGATTGACATTTTTCTTTATTGTCTTCGTCTTTCCCACTGTCCTGACGTAAGGACTGTCCTTGAAAACAAAAGGTCACACATTTTCCTCTCGTCCCCAGGCTCTAACAGACTGTCCCGGAAGATCCTGAGAACAAGATGACGAATCGCGCTGCCCTTTCTGTGGCTGTGTTCCTGGCCTCTGTCGGCATTATCGGCGCCATTAGAGGTACTGTGTTCATTTTGTCTGTCTCTGGTACATCCTTAGGTGCCCATTAGAGTGGGAAAATTGTTGCTATTTACGGACAAGAATAGAAGCAAAGACTTAAATTGTCAGGAGTTATTGCAAAAAGAAAGGAAATAAATGTGCGCTAGGTCTTCAACCCCTGCAACTAACTTTTTTTAAAGCAGAGGTTAAGTACATAGTGCAATAGAAGTATAATTTGTATTTTGATGAAGCATTCATATATTTCTAGTTTATTTATGATATGACAAGTGTCTTTTAGTGTCAAACGCCTGTATTGTGACCTCATTGTGTTTTCTATCGATATCTTAAAGTTTGTTTTAGTCTCATGCTTATTTTTATTATGTATATCTTTGATTTATATATACTTACTGCCTTAATTTTCCTAACTTATTCATATGCTACTTACGTCGATTTATCAAATTTGATAAAAGTTGGCCAACTTACAGGCGTTCTACCTTCAGACCAGTTTTGCACACTTTTGGTATTCTTTCGATTTTTTATTTCTAATAATGATTTGTGAAAGATTAAATAAACCAAAAAAAAATAAGAACGACTTTTCACAATCTAAATCTAATTATCAGAGTTTTGCATGTGACTTTGCATGGACAACATAGTTTGAGAATGGTAATAAATGCAGCATTCTATACTTGAGACGCCTTCAGCGCTACACCCCCCCCAATCCAATTTTCATTTTTCAAGAATAAGAATTGATAGCTAGAGCTAATATCCATTAAACAGGAGGTTGGCGGTCAAATTGCCTGTGCAGAATAATGGTCTTATCGTCCCATGCATATTCCTCGTGCTCCTACGGTACTGCACTTAATATCAATATCATGAAGGTCAAGCAAAGGACGCTCGCATTTGCCTTATCCTGGCGTCAAGCTACGTTTTTCTACAGGTTTGAGATTTCAGCTTCGTCTTTCATCGTAAATAGATTTGTGTAGCTTTCCCCAAACTAAAGCAAATTAAAGAACTGATGCGGTAATGGTCTGAAACAATATTGCATTTAGCATTAGGGACCAATAAGAGAATAGAGCGTAAGATATAGCTTTAGAAAAATGGCTCTTCGAAGAGGACCAAGGTGAAGATTTATCGTAATGTCAGTTAGCCATCACTATCAACTTAGGGGTAGTATAATTATGAAGGTAATTCAAAGTTCAGTATTTTGTTGAGATACTATACAGATTATGTAAAGGAGTCAAAAGATATGGTATTAGCAGAGGAGTATTTTTTGATGGAAGTAAGGTAGTAAGGAATATGATGACTGCTAGACATCAGTACCAATTGGATTGTCCGTTGCACTTTCCGATGATTAGACTATCTAGTACGTAAGTCGTACTATTACTCTTAGGATACCAATAAGGTAATGGGGGCATAAGATATGACTTTAGAAAAAAAATTGCCTTTTCGACGTGGGCTAAAGTAAAAATAATTCTATTCTTAATACCACCTAGCCATTTACTAACAACTTATGGAAATATGATTATAAATGCAAATCATAGTATAGTATTTTGTTAGGATACGGATAAGTTAAAGGGATCAAAAGATATGGTATTAGCAGAATGGTACCTTTGATTGGGAGCAAGGTAATAAGGGATATGATGCCCGTTAGCCATTTTAGTACCAATTGGATTGTCCGTTGCATTTTTGGATGATTAGACTATCTAGTATATAAGTCGTATTTCAATATCACTCTTAGGACAACAATGAGGTAATGGGGACATAAGATATGGCTTTTGAAAAACGGGATTTTCGCCGGGGATGGGGTGGCAAAAGTAAAAGTCTTTATTTTATGTAATATCAACTTGCCATTACTAACAACGTATGGGCATTGTGATTATGATCACAGTCAATATTTTGTTCGGATACAAATTTGTTAAAGGGGGTTAAAAGGCATTGCATTAGCAAAAAAGTCTATCTGGCTGGAAGCATGGTGATAAGGAATATGATGACTGTAGCCCTCAGTACCAATTGGAGTGTCCATTGCATTTTGTATGATTAGTACGTAAGGGGTATTTCAATATCACTCTTAGGATACCAATAAGATAATGGGGACATAAGATATGGCCATAGAAAAGACTGGCTTTAGAATAAGGGGTCAAAATGTATGGTATTACTGATAGAGCCTTCACACTGAAACTGAATTAGCAGGAATCAAGCAGAACAAGCCGGAATGAAGTATTTGCAATATTCGTGCCACATTCTGGGCCATTCCGAGTGGGAATTCCAAATGGACCTTATATCCCCTTCACACGAGAAGGAATGAGCCAGAATGCAGTCAGAATGAAAAAAGTAATTTCTATTCCTGGGAATTCGTACTGTATTCGAGAAATTCTTACTGCATTCCAGATATTCTTTCGGCCACATTCGGACAGGATTCGAAGGTGTGGCTTGCCGTTTCGATTCTCCATCGAATGAGATAAGAATGTTTCGAATAATGTTGGAATGCCGCAAATCTTGTTATACTGCAGGTAGAATAGTTAGAACACACTTAGAATCCACTTCGAATGTCATTCGATATTTCTCCACTTCCAATGCACCTCGACAGTTTTTAATATGTCTAAAACTTTCGGGTCAGCCAAAAGAACGGGGACGAATAGCTGGAATGCAGTAAGAATGTCTTGAACACACTACGAATTGCCCGGAATATGTCAGGAATAGAAAATAATTTTCATTCCGACGGCATTCCGGCTGATTCTTGCTCTCGCGTGAAGGGGGCTTGAAGAGTATCCCTGGTTGGACGCAAAATAAAATAAAAAATGCAATGCCTGCTAGCCATCAATACCAAATGGATTTTTCATTGTTATTTGGAACAATTTATGTTATAACGTAAATCTTGCTCTATAAAATACGTTTGTGTAATGGGTTAAAAATATATGACAATGGTACAACCTGTTCTGAGGTTGGGACCAAAGAAAGATTTTTGTTAATGCCATTATTACCTACAATTGGGCTGTAAAATCACATTATGAACCCAAGTCTTTTTCAGTAAAACTATTAGGATAAATGCTACGAAATAGGGTCAAAAGATAGGGCATTGCGGAAAGTGGCTTTCTAGTTGGGACCAGATTCCATCATTTGGTTTTCCACCGTAGAAAATGAAAATGTATCAGATTATGAACGTAAACCATGTTTCAATATCTCTATTAGAATAAAGACCAGGTAATTGTAATAGAAAGATATGACATTAGGAAAATTGACTTCCTTCTTAAAGTCGACGTACAAAATACAATAATGGCTAACGATTCGCCGTCCACTTTGTGGCTGTAAGGTTGTGTACGTAAATTACTTTTTTTTAATATTACCTTTTGCATCAACTTACGGATTTCCTCAATGTAGGAAACAAGTCAATATCATTCCAATTCACCCTCTCTGGTATTGCAGTCGGACCTGCACTTCAGTTTGGTCTATTTAGAATTCTCTTTCTTCAGGCACAATGTCTTTCATTTGAACCTATTTGACCGCATGGGTTCCTTTGAGCCATAGCAGGGTTTACAGCTATTTGAACCCACCCTCTGGAAACAAAAGAAAACGTTTTACATTACCACCAAGGTTATTGATGGCACACTCAACGCGTAATTGCCAAAGATGGAGCATTTTCCTTCAAGTCTTCTTCTTAAAAAGGTTCTCTTACACGCATGAAATATTGAAGGACACGCTCGTAGAATTTTCTTAGCTTGACCTTGGAATTTAGCTTGTTCAACGAGGGTAAATTGTGGCAAATGTTCGAAGACCAATTCTTAAGCTTGGTAATGCCCTTTGGTCAGAAATCGGCAGGCATTGAATCACCTCCGTTTCTGATATAACGTCCTTGTGTAGGGTTAGTAAAATCCTCAAGACGTGTTTTCACATACATATTGGTTTAAGTCGTGTACAAGAATATCTATAGAATTTTTCTATATACGTCAAAGGGTTGTAGTACGTTTTTCGAATCGCAAAGTGCAGAAAATCCCTGTTTTTGTATGATGCTATAAAAAGTGTTTCCATGTATTAGTTTATTATTTTTGTTTTATTTGTTGTCAATTTTAGTATACATATTTAGTATATACAAATCGACTGATTGTCGAAAGTCAATAATACAATAGTTTACTAAAAAAATCAAACAAAGGCAAATATTAGCAAATGCTATTTTCTGATTAATTTACCTGATAATCTAGAGAAGCGCATAATGCAAACAAACTTATGTTTTTTTCCTTAAATACAATTTTACATGAATGAATGATTTGCATACTTCGATATAGTTACCAGTTATTGTTAAAAGTTCTTCAGAATTTTTTTGCTAATAATGAGGTCCATCCGATTTTGAATTCTTGCCTATTTCTTTTGTAACCTCCTGGAAACCTTAAAGTAATTTCCCAATAACTGATGTACTGTACAGAAACTAAAAGACAAGGAAAATGAATGACCATGTCGGTCAGTATCGAAGTAGCGCCTACAAATAGATACATCCGGTCGTTAGGGGTCAAAAACCGCACCATTAGTCCATTCCCTGCCCTTTAAGAGAGTTGTGTTTTGGCCTTTTCTTCATTTTCTCGCCTGAGAAGTCGATTTGTTTTTGTCAAATCCAATGGCTGTTGTAGAATCATGACATTTAATGTAGAGAGTGTATATATATTTACAAAATGATAACCACATGCTCATGACCGCCTCATTGGTTCAACATTTTAAAGGTGGTATGATCTCACTGCACTTGCGTCACGCTTGCGTCACTGTGGGGTTCGAAAGATACTCAACGAATTTCAGAGATAAAGAACGATTCTTTTTTACTTTTTGTGTATTTCCTCGTCTTCTAAGTCATACTTATTACGCAACATCTGAATGATAAAAGATTGTCCAAAATTACAGAACAGTGACGCAGTGAGCGAACTCCACAGTGACGCAAGCTTGACGCACGTGCAGTGAGATACCACCTTTACACTAAAGATGGACTGTTTTATCGATGTCTGAACTTGGCATGTCGCCACTTTTCTGATTTTAGAGTTGATAGATAACGTTGCCAGGCATATCAGGTGACAAAATCAATGTTGCGAATCAGTAAAACGTAAAGCAGTGTCGTTTTTATAGATATCATCAAGTACAAAGAAATGAAAAATTTCTTCGTCTTCAATGTTCCATAAGGCTGATTTTCTTATATTCTAATGACAAATTTCAAAACAGAAAACAGGAAATAGATATAAACGGGAAACACTAGTACTAGTACTGCTGCTATACTTCAGTTCTATAATTACCAACAAGGGAAATCTATCTGAAACGCAATATTTTCCCATTTCTTTGTTCTTTTATGTATAACTGATATTCTGCTGTTACTCTATATCTTTGTCTTCGTTAAATCAATAGTTTTTTTTTGGTCACATATCTAGTGCAAACTCCATGGTAATAATTCATGAAAGACAAAAAAGCATGAAGTAAAAAATGGAAAGAAAAATACCGGTTTTGGTGCCGACTGTACCTTTATTCTGGCACAATTCAGGCGTACAGATTTGCAAAAGAAGTTCGGACGACAACCGTCATGATATGTCGTTTCAAGTTTCTTTCCCAAGAACAGAGTGTCTAAGTATGGCGAGTATATCAAACCCAGGACCTATAAGTGCTAAGCCACATTGACTGTTACGCCACACCGACGCCAATATGGAAAGAAAGAGAACAACATACTTCTCCTATATACCTCTCCTATACAAAATGATGCATTTTATTCATAGTCACGTTTCCCCTAGATACATATTCTTCTCTCGTTTTTCTAAACTTATTACTGTTAACAAGGGACCCTCACGTCCCTACACGTACGTCCAGACAGTCTGAACACCAGATCACTGATGGGGATTTAATGCTGATCTGGCGGGGAGTCCGACGTATTGATTGGGTTTAACGGTCCCGTCTGGCCTGGCCGAATAAATGACCCCCTAGTATGAGAGGGATTGATGGATATGGGATGATCACTACGGGCGTTTGGGCAGCAGGCCCATTTCTATACGTCTTCTTTGGGAATTTCAGATGAAAAGGCTTGGGTTGTACCGGGGTTAAAGAAGGGGGAGGGGGGCAAGAAGGAGGGTGATCGTTTTGCTGAGGCAAAACAGTACCTGTTTGAAAATGTCAATTAAAGTTTGAGTTCTTCGTCGTAAATGGTTCGATTAACAAACATATGATGCTTTTTTTAGATTGTAATAATTGAAAAGTCAACGATGCACCGGGGTTAAGCAAGCTTAGAGGGGGTAGGAGAGAGAGCCATCGCTTTGGTGACTTTTCAAAAGCGTTTGATGGCACAGTTTTGAATTATTTTGACTGTATGTTGAAATAGCACGTGTGTACCGGGGTTAAGTAAGGTGAGGGGGAAGAGGGAGTAGGGCAGTCTTTTTGGTTTAAGCAAATCCGTCAGTTTTTAAGATATCGATTTTTTAGCGTTTGATATCACTATACTGTATACTTTAAGTTGCTGTCACATACATCCTACTTTGGCAAGTGTGATGAAACAGTGTGTACTATGGTCAAGGGAGGGAAGGCTGGTAAGAGGGAGGACAATCGTTTTGGTTGAGGCAAATCGGTACTTTTCGGGTAAGAAACATCGGCTTTTCTAAAGATTTGATATGACTTTCATGCATAATCTATCCACACATGTGCTTATCTGATATCTATTCAGGACCAAAACTTTTTTTTCATTGAACACTGACCATTCTAACGCAAACTAAAAATATCTTAAAACAGCTGACACATTTGCCGACTAATAGTGGGGCTGATGGACGGTTGAATGGATGGATTCGGACTCTAATTTTTCTAAAGTACTAACAACCACCGATATAAATATCCTACGTATGCACATGGAATTTATAGATCATTGTTTACTTCTGTAAAATAACGCTGAAAACAAAATCCTTTACACTCAAATTTCCAAAATCATCTTGTCTCCGTACGCAAATGGATATGTGATTTACTGTCAATTAACCGATCACGAGGGAGACAAAGTAGTGCAATTAGACTACAAAATACTGCGGTAGCAAAGTAATGTGGCCTTGGGGGTGGGTGGAAAATGAATTATATTCGCTAACTTCGTGGGCAATCGTCCAAACAACCAGTTTGGGTCACCATGGTGGATCGTTAAAACGAAGTTGTGTAACTTGGTCGTCGGCAATTTCCGGAGAGATTTGAATGTTCCCATAATCCCTTGGGAATAACGGTAGCTTTTGTGTGATAGAGCTAGCGGTGTGCACAACTGTCAAATAACATTAGAACCAATCACAAATTGCATTACAGAAGGAGAAATCGTTACAGGACATGTACTTGCATAGAATAGATTATATACTAGTGCAAGCTTAAGGCTAACGTTAGGATTTTGCTGTTTACTATTTTTGAAAATATATCATCAGTTAACGTTTTATATTTGTAATTTGAGTAGAATTTTACTTTGCTTTTTTGTATTATCTCATCTTTCTTTTTGTTTATTTATTTATTCATTTTGTGCTGGTGGGGCACTACAGAAGATCAGGCAACATTTGTTTTGTGGGTTTTCTGTTTTTCTGAGTGTTTGACCTTTTCCGCCGCCTATCTATTTTTTATTCGTCCCTGGATTGCTCCTTGTATGAAATGACATGCATGTTTGATCTTTTTACTAACAATTGATAATATATAAGGAATGTCGAAGTCGGTAAGGTGTTGCGTATTGATATGTGTTTTCTTCTTGTACCCAGGTCTCCCAGCATGCCGTTCGACAGACGAATGTGTGCAGGGAATGAGGTGCAAATACCACAGTACCTGCGGATACTCTTTCTGTATGGTAAGTTTTACTTGTCCACACTGAAATGTTAACAAATGCCGTAACAGGTACAAAGTCCTAGTTTAAAACAGTTATTGTTATAGTATAAGGCTCGCGCAAGGGGGCGTTGCAGCAAGAGTGCTTACTACACACGTGACTAACTCTGTGTCCCCCTCACCCCTATTCGTAACTAGGACAGATTTGGCTATTCTCCAAGCAGATATAGTAGTAGTCGGAAAAATTACACGAGCGCTCTTCCTAGGCGCAGAAAATTTAAGAAAATTAGAAATTCTTGCCTTTCTTGAAAAAAAAATGCGAATCAGCTCTGCTAGAAGGTCTGCAAATGAAAATCTGCAGTTTTTTTTTCAGACATTGATGCAGGAGGATACAGGAATCAGTCACATGCAGGGTAATTTTCTTGACTCAGAGCCAAAAGGTCAGTCAATTGTCAAGGAGGTAACTGGACCAGATCCCTCAGTTATGCTTGGCAAACGGACAGTAGGAGCAAATCGAGAAACGCCATGAAGCAGTGAAATCGAAACGAATACTAATCAGCAGATGTTGTGGAGCGGAAAATTGCAACGTTTTCTCACTTCCACAAATGGTACAAACTTCGACCTTAACACATCTGCTTGAAGATGAAAAAACTACATCTGATAATCCGAATATTATTACCAAATGCCATGCTTCTTGCAACGGGCTGGGCGGGTGCCCTGCTATACAAGACTAACTCTACAAGGCCGTAGGTTTACTGGTATTTCTCTGATAACCTGTATTCGACACGGGCACTGATTTCATGCAGGCTTGTCTCATCCCTCATTTGAAAGGAAATCCGGTTAAATCTCAGTTCCACCCTTTTGTCGGCCATGTACGTAATTGCGGATATCCATTCGACATTCGGACATATCAGCGCACAAGGTATAAGCCCCTAATTCCATTCCCGTATTTCTCTCCAAGGATTTCGGTAATTGCAGGTGATCGCTGGGTTAGTACTGTAAAACCCAGAATTGTAGCATAGGGTAAAAAAAGTCATAATATTGCATTGGAAAAAGTGGCGTTGAGTATAATAACGGTAGGGTGTTTAGCTCAACGCTCAGATTTTTTTGAGTTCGAGTCCACTAATATATTCTATGACGTTGTGCGGAATTCTCTTTGGAAAAGTACTTGGTAGAACTTTTTTTACTTTATTCAGGTAAATTCAGTACCTAGCTTCGGTTAGGGACGTCCTTCGGATAGGACGTTAAATGGAGGTCCCGTGTTAGAAGACACCCAAGTCTCATTTCAAGCACGTAAAAGAACCCATCACACTTATCGAAAAGAGCAGAGGTCTTTTCCGGTGTAGGTGGATCAAATAAATTTGTCCAGATATGCAAATTGTACTCTTCAGTACAAACCTGGTGTGTTACACCATGATGCGTTTTACTGCATATGCAAAACAAGCAAAATTATCCAATATCTATTTTCAATCCCTTCAAAGGACTGATGTTACAATAGTTGTTATATAATATTTCCTTGTCGTTAATTATACAACTTTTACTTTTCTAGGATTTGTGTATTATTTTCCTATTTCAATTATTTCAGTGGAATTGTGTTTAGCACTTGTTAGGAGGAGGTCTTGTATTAGCCTATTTGGCTTCTCTCTTTCTCCCGGATGGTATTTCTATATCATCTTTACTTTACTTTCTGTGCTTTGTATACGTGTAAGTAGATATAATCAAATCAAAATCAACGATCATAGCAAATATGAAGTATTAACAACCAATCTTCCATGTTTTGCCAGTATTTAATATCAATATTACCCGGGCCCATATAAGAGATTATGTGGTATTTCCGTAGACCGTATCGCAGCTATTTTTTTACGTGTAAATGAATACAATCAAATCAAAATCAACGATCATAGCTAATATGAAGGATTCACCACCAATATTGTTCATTTATTAGCGGTATTTAATATCAATATTACCTGGGCCCATGTAGTGGTATTTATGTGGTATTTCCGTAGCCCAAACCGCAGCTGTTTTTTTTACGAGTAAATGAATATAATCAAATCAAAATCAACGACCATAGCTAATATGAAAGATTAATACCACCAATGTTTTATGAATTGTCGGTCTTTAATATCAATTATACCCGAGCTCATACAGGAGATTATGTGGTATTTCCGTAGCCCGTGTCGCAGCTGTTTAAAAAATTTGTTTTTACGTGTAAGTAAATATAATCAAATCAAAATGAACGATCATATCTAATATGAAGGATTTACCACCAATTTTTCCTGTTTTGCCGGTCTTTAATATCAATATTACCCGGGCCCATATAGGAGATTATGTGATATTTCCGTAGCCCGTATCGCAGCTGTCTTTTTGGGACCACTGGGCGCCCCGTCACATCCATTCCAATCAAGCCTGACGTGGGATTTATAAGTTTTAAGCACACGGGGACAGCCCTCATTTGTCACCAGATGAAACTATCGCAGCTCGACTTCTTTATCTGCATTCCAGATGGCGTTTGTACACATTGTGACGTCGTTTTCAGTCGTTTGTTCTAATCGTTTTATCTTATGGTTTCTCGCGAACTAATATTTGCTCAAAGATAAGAGCAAATGTTTGTAATGTCGTTTTTTTATGCTTTTGAACCGAAACAATCATTAATTATGGACGGTTTGTGTTTATTACGTGAGACTTTCGTTGTTGCATCGTTGGAACGCATTGGTAGGGTGATTGGGCCAAACCCTAGTGTTTTCTGGTTTAAATCCCCCGATATGCCCGTTGAGTCCTTGGGAAATCACTTTACACGACTTTCCTCACGTCACTAAGTTAAAAGTAAGTACCTATCTGTCCCGCATAATACACAATTTTACATACATAGTAAAAAATACATAATAGTGAAAGCTGCTACATGATCCCATTCCGTTCATTTTGGTCGTTTCCGTTACTCTAAGAGTCTCTTAAAGGAAGCCAGAGTTGGGGATGTGTGTATTTCCGGTGGTAGACTGATCCGGATGGTGGGTCCACAGTATAGGCGATGGCTTTTGTAAAGGTTTTTCGCTGGGGTTTTGGGACAGCAAGTTGATTGCTTGTGCTTTGCCTGGTTGTTCTTGTGCTTTGGTCTCGGCAGTAGACAAACATCTGTCGCATTTAGGTTGAGAGTTTCTTTCCCAATAGCATAGGATCGGTAGCATGATTAGATCTAAATCGTCGATCTATGGCTTATTGGCCATTCACACTGCAGTAACGACACACGTCTTCACAGGAGCCGACTTAAATGGCTGGAATTGATACCGAATTAAAAGGCTATAAGATATTTACGCAAAAGACTTGAACCGTATCATGATGGAAAACTTGGTAAAGAAACTTGTCGGTTTAGTCATTACGTATGCCCATTGGGGAACGGATTGAGTGACGTTGACGAAGCGTTCAATTTCGAACCCGCTATCAGTTAGTCTACAGCTTTCCGATAAAGCACATTGCTTACATACTCAATGAGTTTTTGCGCACTTGGCAGTTCTTCAGCTATGGTGTGATGTAAAGATATAACGTGTAGAATAATCTTTTCCGCTTGGTATGATTCTAAACTTTGAGATTCGATGACAGACAATGGTGACAACAGGTCCTATGGATTTCGTCAGGTATACTGACCTATTATGACCTTATGATCACGTGACTCTCGTTCATGGTTACAGGTAAACTTTGGGTTGATGCGTTCAAAATTCGTCTTTACCCAGAGATATCGTAGAGTGGGATATGTTATCAATTTGTATACATAGGAGCATTTTCTTTTTAGTTTCAAAGAACACGTGCAGATAGATGTGCAAAAGCTGGGTGTGGTGGGTGGTTAAGTGTAATATAAACCAGCTGCTGCCGCGCTGCGTGCCTGCGAAGCCTGTGTTTTACGCAGAATGGCCTGTATTTCTCAGTACGATATGACTCATATGTATTGAAAAATTCACATTGAAAAGTTTTTTCCCCAAGGGAACAACATCATGCACTCAGTGGCGTGTCAGAGGTTCGAACCCAGGAACTCTGGGTCCTAGACCAAACACCAATGGAACGCCAAAAAATAATACTGTTTTCTTTTTTTTTTAAATCTTCTTACTATATGTTTAAAAACATACAACTTAACCACTAAAAATGATAA
Organism: Branchiostoma floridae; assembly: GCF_000003815.2. Lineage (NCBI taxonomy): Eukaryota > Metazoa > Chordata > Leptocardii > Amphioxiformes > Branchiostomatidae > Branchiostoma > Branchiostoma floridae. The sequence goes on from NW_023365820.1 coordinate 282,189, forward strand.
ATTTTCTTTTTCTGCAGGACACCAGCTGGTGTGAGTATGACTACCTGAGTGTAGCGGTTGCATGCGGTGCCTGTGTAACAAACTCTGAAAATGCATTTGTTTTTTCTGCAGGACACCAGTTGGTGCGAGTATGACTACCAGTGTAGCGGTTGCATGCGGTGCCTGTGTAACAAACTCTGAAAATGCATTTGTTTTTTCTCAAGGACAACAGTTGGTGTGAGTATGACTATCAGTGTAGCGGTTGCATGCGGTGCCTGTGTAACAAACTCTGAAAATGCATTTGTTTTTTCTGCAGGACACCAGTTGGTGTGAGTATGACTATCAGTGTAGCGGTTGCATGCGGTGCCTGTGTAACCAATGCGTGCAGCCGACACCCTGCAGGTCGGACCGAGACTGTGACAGGCCTGACCAGTGTATCTACCACATGGAGGGTGGCTACTATTGCGATAGACTGGTAAGTACCTGAGAATAAGCACGTTGGCCGGGTTCCAAGTGCGCATGTGCATCGACATAAATTGTGGGTAATGATGGAGGCCCCTGAGAAATAAAGAAAGTAGGTCTTGACATTTTTTTTTTTTTTTTTTTTTTTGCAAATCAAGACAAGACAATAAGTTAGGGCCTTTAGGCTTACATTTGATCCCTTCCACTACATTGACCACAAACATGGCGACGGCTATACTTAAAACCTATGACTTGTAACGTTAACTTTAAATGCCTAATACGGTCGTTTTTGTTCTCACACAGAAGGAAATTAACACCATCGATATGACACCGGTCAAGCCGCACGAACAGCCGGTCGGGCCGGCCCCGGTGGTACGCAGTGCAGTGAGTTGGCGGGAACAGATGTTCCGTCCACCGCCCTGCCTCAGTACGGACGACTGCCCCACGGGACAGAAGTGTGTTTACCACAGCGACTACAAATTCTCCTTCTGTAGGGTAGGTGTTTTTGGCAACGCCTCAGGAGCGAGGCTTTAATTTTTTTTGAAAACGTTGAATAGTTTCATCAGTCACGTATGAATACAGTAACTACAAATTTTCTTCCAACAGTGACAGTTTTTAAAGGCAAGGTACGTGTGTCCAAATTTGTGATGTCTTACAGAACATCTTGTTCACAGAGAGTGACCTAGTCTCGATCTCGCGAGAGAGCACTAGACTAACAGGCTTGCGTAGATCATCTGCCCCCCCCCCCTGAAGTTTCTTTACAACATTCTAAATAGATGTTCAGCTAGCAAACATGGCTAGTATTATTATGTGATACTTTCACAGAAAAATTGGACACGAAAGTTCCAAATTTTTCCCTTAACCGTTAGTATGTATCTGCTTATTTATTATTTTGTTGTTGTTCATTGTTTTAGGGTCCACTGTACTGCCAACGTGACAGTGACTGCGGCAGGGGGAGGCTGTGCTTGTACCACGACTGTAGAAAACCGCCCCCTTGCTACGGCGACAATTACTGCATCCTTCCACTCAGATGCTTGTATCACCAGGACGCCGGGTACTACTGTGACGTCAGCGTAAGTAACAATTTCTGAGACATGGCATGAATAGAGTCGAAGTTGATAAGGCCCAAGAAAATGTCAAAAGGCGTTGTTGAATGGGAAGTTGTAGCTTTTGTAACTTGTTTTATGCTTTTTGCACAGTATACAGTGTTGTAGCCTTTTTCAACTGCATACAGTTGGTTACCTTTATGATATTAGCATAATTTACATGCTTTTCTGTATCGTTGCTAGGGCTTCATTTGTTTTAAAGCGTGTAGTTTTTTTTTTCATACGTTCGACTAACTTTTCGACTACAATATACTACACAGATATAGTGATGCATTGATCATTTCATTATGCCTAGTACATACATTATCTTTCCTAAATTGTTTCGTGCTTCTAATTCTCCAGATATCTGGAAATAGTTAACGAGACATCGGTGTACAAGTGACCAAATACAGATCGCCCAGAAGATGCACAAGTCGTCCAAGATAACTTTGAAGACGTCCAAGTAAATATCCATTTATGGAGTCAAATTTCTACTAACTTAAAGATAGAATTTCTTAACACCCTCAAACTGATTTTTCTTCATCTACATTAACAAGAATATACAATGTGATCATACTAAAATGGGTAAAATTGAGTGCATAGCTAAGCAATTTCCACTATAAGCTAACCGTCAAATTACAAATTGGAGAAACTGAAATGAAAGTTGATAAAAAAGGATGAAGCTGAAACCATATCCTTTAGTAACTTTGCATTCATCGTACCGATTGTAAATAAGTATTGACTGTCCATGGTGTTGAAAGTTATATTATATTCTAAAACATTATACATGTGGGTACTTTGCTCGGTTTGAAATGGGGCATAATTTGAAATGTAACAAGGCCTACTTATATATTAGGTGATGATGACTTTCCGATGAAACCAAGAAATCTTACTGTAAGATATATTACTGTAATACTGAAGTTACTAATTACCACAAAAATTATGACTCAAGAGTTATAAGCATATGTACAAACTTCTTTAACAATGCAAATTATAACACACGAAATATGTGTGAACATTCTTGAAAAGTTTGTCAGGGTTTCAAGTCACCGAATACTAAACGAACCAAGTGTTGTTGTTTTTTTCGACTGATGTTTCGACAACTGTCTATAACCTTCCTAGGAGCAATGTTGACAGTTTCACATTGTACTGCAGCGCAGGTGTCGCTGCTTACAGATTCGGTCCAAAACGTATATTGTATATGCATTTTTGTACACATTTATGATTATCTTATACTTATTTACATTTAGAGCAGCATTGCAAACACCGTATAAACTATATGTGTACATGTGTATAGTTTACGTTTGCAAACGCATCAGTGAGCAGCGACACCTATGCTGCAGTACATTGGACCATTCAGAACTGCCGTGAGGAAAGTGACAGGCGTTCACTGATACGTCTGTGAAATAAAGTACTTGGTTGGTGCAAAGAATCCTGGTGTGCTGTGTATGAACATTAATTTTGATAGGCTAGTGTACATCTAATAAGTGACATAAATATACGATTATTCTTACAACAAAGTATATATGCATAAAGAACACGAATAATGTATAACGCGATATATGATATAGTCTTACTAAACAGGCGGTGTTGTGTGAATCTTTTAACGTGAATGTTTTGTATACATAGCTACAATGTTAGATGTCTATGGGAGATATATATGTGTATCATGTTTCATATCAATATATATGTATGTGTATGTACATGTCATGTTTGCATGAGATTGCATGTGCAACACGTCGTACGTCGTTTTAGGTATAATTATCTGACAGATGTAAAAAATACAATTTTTGGCAACATTTTACATTGTATGTACATATCTATAGGGATAGGTATCAAAAGTGTGTAAGACAAGCACGCTTATCAATTAATGTTACATGTATGAATACATTCCTGTTGTGTTAAGTCATAATTTCTTGGGCGGTTGTCAGTATGGCTGTAGTTGAGACGTTATCTATTATTCTTTTGCTGTATTGATAACTTAAAGTCCATGTTGATTAAAAAATAATTCAAGTTCATGCGCCCTAAGCATAGGCAATCTTCCTTCACCTGCAGTTTCCAATGTAATCGACAGGGAGCGATGTAACACGGTAACTCGTAGAAGTTAATCTTGTCTGCAAACCGTTCTCTTTTATGTTACAATTTTGCAGATGCTTACTTCGTATCTATCTATTTTTTTTGCATATGTGAAATTAAAGCAGCACGTTCATGTGTGATTTCCAATTCCTATGTAATTCATGCGTATTTGTTATGAATTCTGAATTCATTTTATAACAATTACAAACAATAATTAGGAGCCAGTTACAATCTTCATACATATTGTTCAAACAACTACAGCTTCGCATTGTAAAAACAACGAACATGGGAGATTCGTACATCCATCCCCCAAACTAATAACGGGACGTCCCAGTGACTCGTAAATAATCCTTGACCTCCAAATTCCAGCGGGTGCACTTCCGGGAACGGGCAACAATGGCGTCTAGCGCATTTAGCGAAATAACTGAGGAATTTCTCGTTTGCCAGATATGTTTAGACGACCTTAAGCAGCCTAAGATGTTGCCGTGTCTTCACACCTTTTGCCAGCCGTGTTTGGAGAGGCTTTTGGCGACACAACGGGTAGCACAACTCTCCTGTCCGACGTGCCGACAGGACGTGCCCCTCCCAGAAAATGGCGTCCAGGGGCTGAAGGCCAACTTCCTTGTTGGTAAACTGCACGACATTCTTCAACAAAAACGGAAAGGAACAGGGGAAACATCAAAGCCAGGGGCGGAGGGAATCCCCTGTACGGCCTGTGAGAGAGGCAACCCTGCCGAGTTCTACTGTGTGGAGTGTACCGACTATCTGTGTCACGTATGTAACGACACGCACCGTGGACTCAGAGTGAGTAGGTCCCACAAAGTTGTACCAATCGAAGACCTGCTATCAGGCAAATTTTCCACCGAGCTCCCATCAAAAGAGACCACAAAATGTGAGGATCACAATGAAGTAGTCAAGTTCTACTGTGACACCTGTCACCGGGTCATCTGTCTGCACTGTGTGGTAACGGCGCACAAAGATCACCAGTATGTGGAGATAGAGAAGGCGGCAGAGATGGAGAGGGCAAAGATCAAGGCAAAACTATCGTCAGTCAAGAACACAGCAGACCTTCATGAAAAGTGGATAGAAGAACTGCAGTCAGAAAAGAACGATTGGCCTTTACAGGTACAGCGTGCAGAAGAACAAATCGAGAAACAAGCAGAGGCTATCATAGAGGCCGTTCAGAAGGTGAAAAGTGAGAAAATCAGTCAGCTTCGCGCTATGAATGCTGCTCGGGAGAAACAGATGGAAGCCGCCATGGAGGCAGCTGAGATGGACCGGGCCTCAGCAAAGAGCTGTGTCCAGTTCACGGACAATGTGTTGGAGTACGGGAGTCCAGCGGAGGTCATGTCTGTGGCCGGAGAACTGACCGCACGGATGCAGCAAACGACAGACATAAAGACCACTGAGAGGGCTGAACTGACCAAGGGTTTCGTGAACTTGACCTTTGACCTTCCAGCGTGTGAATTGGAACACGATGTTTCAAATTTGATCGGATGGTTGAAACAAACTTCAGTGTCTTTGACAAACACACAGTCACCAATTCGAAGGAACGTTGTAAAAACGACCACTTGCAGTTGGATTCCTAAACACGTGAAAACCGTGGGGCAGAAAGGCAAGGGACGTGGACAGTTTAAGTGCCCTACATCACTTGCTGTCACCACAGATGGAGACATTGTAGTGGCTGACCGTGACAACAAACGCATTCAATTTCTCGACAAAGATGGCGCCTACAAGGGGAAAGTTAGTTTGAAGTTTAAGCCATTATGTGTGGCGGTAACGGCAAACGGTGGGATGTTAGTGACAGGAGACGGACACAAGATTCACGTACTGGACAATCAGGGGAGGGGAGCTCGTGTCATCCAAATGCTAACAGGTGTTGTAGAGAGAGATAAAACTACGCAAGGCATCGCTGTTGACGGTTTAGGGCGTATCATCGTCACTATCGGGTACCAGGTGTTTGTACTTAGTCCTAGGGGTGACGTCATTCTGAAGTTTGGGGACAAAGGTCAAGGTCAACAGAAGCTGGGTTCCTCCCTTCGTTTGACCGTCAATAGTAGCAACCAAATCATCATCAGTGATTTTGGAAACGATAGCCTGAAGATATTTGACCCCATCGGTCGTCATCTCTTCACGTGCGGGTCACGTGGCTCGGGACCTGGACAGCTGAACGGACCCTACTGTGTCATCACGGACAGCGAGGACAACATCATCGTGGCTGACTGGAACAGCCAACGCGTTTCCATGTTTAGTTCTGAAGGCACATTTATCCGGCACGTGCTGACACGGGAGGAACACGGACTGGTGTTTCCAAAGGGACTAACGCTGACTCAAGACGGGCATTCGGTCGTTTGTGATGAACATACCATCAAGGTATTCAAAATATAACAGGGAAAATAAGTCAGAAGTTACTTTGGATATTCGGTACAATGGCCGACAGTACTATATAAAACAGGAAGTACGAGATTATTTTTACACTACTACGTGCTTTAATCCACAATTTTTTCTGTAAGAGTCTTCCCTTTTTCAAGGCAATACTGACAGGTTCACATTAAACTGCAGTATAGGTGTCGCTGCTTACAGAAGCGGGTTCAAACGTAAAGTATTACAATATTACATGGATATTATGACTAATATCTTATTATGGTCTGGCCACGGCATAATTAGTGGACTTTCAATGTTAGAAAAAAAAAATGGTAACAGTCTATCCAAAATTGCCAAATCAACTTCGCTTTTACGGGCATAAGTATTAAACATGTTGCAATTAAATAAAATGAATAACTTTATTGCGCAACAATTGTAACAGTTACAATGTATGGCAATGTGAACAACTATATACTAATACAAATAACTAACAACTAATGTAATATAATATAACAGTATAAACAATCTAGTGAGTATCATAAAGCATTATCTCGTTTTTGTAACGAGTTGTAAATAAATTGGCCTACGTATACGTAGGCAGATATATGAACAGGACATGATAATATCAAATGGAATACCTCTGACCTAGCATGTGGTAGTACAATTTGGACTTACATACAATATTTTGAAATAACTTTTGACGGTATTCTTCATAAGTCGGACAATCCATTACAAAATGAAATTCATTTTCTATGTCATTATGGCATGTGGGACAAAGTCTCTTATTGGCTGGTATGTTGTAGTGTCGGCCCTTTTCAATTTGTAAGGTGTGTGCACTAATCCTTAGTCTCGTTAGGTCATTTCTAAACAATTTGTTTTGAACAGATGAAAGATATTTTTCGAAACAGAATTCTTTTTTGATTTTACAATAAGAACTGCGTTTGTTAAAACTTCTTAATTCTTGTCTCCAACCAGAGAGAAACGTGTCTTGCAGACGGTTCTTAAATATATTTCCAAAACGGTTGGATTAAGCCAAACATTTTGGAACCATGTCTAATTAACATATCTTGCACATGCACAGCCCAGTCTTGTTGTAGCTCAACAGAAGTATTATATGCTTTCTTTACAAGTCTGTCATTTGGGAGATTATGTAACCTAAGCCAGTATTTTATCATCTGTGTCTGTAAATCAATATAAAGTGGGAAAACTCCTAGCTCACCCCTGACCGCGGCGTTGACAGAGCTTTTGGGTACGCCGAGTGAAATTTGGCAATAATTCAAAAGCACAAATTCCAAATCAGAAATTTCATATGATATTTTTGGTTGCTCAAAAGTTATGTCCTGGTCTCTTAGTGTGTTTGATTGATACATAATGTTTAATTTGTCGCCGTATTTTTGAAACCGGACAAGGACAGGGCGAGTAGTGGAAGGGTCTTTTTTGCCAACACGAGAGGCTCTAAGGATATGAATTTCTGATCCCAGTAACGTACTGATAATCCTATTTATTGATTCTCTGGTATTTTCATTTTAATATTCTTTTATCCCATAGAAAATATGAGACTGAAATTTACTGGAATATCAATGCAATGATAACAGAATCGTTGCAGACTCCGCAAATATACCAAGACTCACTAAACTAATGACACTACTAAAATAAAGTCATTTTGTATTGTTGTATCACTGTTGTATCAGCTGCAGGTGATTATTGTAATTTTCAATAATCACAGAATCACGTTGGCGTCGCGTCACGTGTCGATAGCGTCTGTGACGTATGAAAGTCTACAGGTCCTGCGTTCGACCACGCTGCATAATATGCTCCAAAGGTATACCACTTGAAAATACACTATTCGCGCATTTCTTCACTTCTTTCCGGTAAAAAAAAGTACCTAACTGTAGTTACACTTATGGTCACCGCTCGGATATAGGACTATAAATGGAGGTCGAGTGTTTAGAAAAGAGCCACAACTCGAGGCCTTACAAAATCTACCTCACTTATGAAAAAGTAAAGGTACTTTAAAGTGTACATGGACTTTGAATAATTTTGAAATATGTTAGGAAATGCAGCTTATACCCTTCATTGCACAACTAGTGTGTTACTCTATTCTCCAAGCAGAAGTTACCACGGAGGTATTATATATTATATATATAATAGTAGAATTCGTGAAATTTACTGGCGCCCTCCCCTACCGATAAATTTCCCGACTACTACTATAACTCCGCCACTCAACCTCTGCTTGGAGAATGGTGTAACACCATAAGAGGACTCAATGTAGCAAGCTTCCTCGTCTGCAGCAAAGACCCAGTAAGAATATATACCATCGGCAAATTGTGTATGATACGCCCAGATATAACCCACAGAGAGCCTATATCATTAGGCAATTTACCGGGAATGAAATACAAACTAATCAGCGAGGGTGTGGATTAATAAAAAGCCCAGTTCTGAGCTATCAAAGTAATTAATCAAAAAATAAACATTGTTCGTAATCATGGAGTTTAAGACTATTTCAAAATGTATATGATACGCCTCATGACAATGTTGCAAAGTAAGCATTTTCAAAGACAGAAATGTAAATTTCAAAGACAGAAATGTAAAAGTTGACGTAATAGAGTAAACGATTTTCAGCCAAATGTCGGGGTCATCTTTAGAATGTCTAACACATACTAATCACCGATGACGTTGTTGATAGTAAACAGATGCAATTGTTGGCAACACGTAAGCGCTAAATCTACCCAAAAAAATTAAGCTAGACTAAAACAACCAAAGTTACTTGAATAAAACAATCAAATTATAAATACAGACTATTTACACATTATTCATCAACCAAAACTGAATTATAAGGTAATGTTTGGTATAGGAAATTCGTGAAACCTATCGATAAATGATTTGCTCGGAGGTCAACAGTTCAAGATATCTTGACATTGTTTGGAGAACCTTTTACCAGTTTTGCTGCTACGATTCCGTGCTAGAGATTGTGTACTCAAAAATTAAATTTTAATCTTAGCAAAACGATCCTTAACATATTTGGCGAGTGGACAAAGCCTTGAATAAGAGAAAGAATTACAAACTTGTTTTTTTTTCCCTTTAACACCAATAGCTGGCTTGTTGATTTTGCACAGCAGGTTTTGTATCGTTTGTGTATATTTTTCAGAGGTTCTGTTTAAATTTGTTGTTTTCTTTTTATATTTACACTTACAAACAATTACAACAGACTCTATCCTTGTTATTTTTGGAAGATTAGACTTTAATTTATAGAATCACCGGGTGTGAATCGCGATTATCACAACGGAAGCTGCAACTTAAACAAGTCTGCGGATGTTTGTTTTCTGTAAACAGTTTGAAATAGCGGTTGATTTCCGGACACGTAAAAACAATTTTTCACTAGTCACGGGTCCACTGGACGTGACGGCTGCTATATTTAACCTGCATCACTGAACTTACGACAAAAAGCACCCAGGTAAGACTGTCACAATTCTTGTTTAGTTACAAAAAGCATAGCGATGTTTAAGTATGCCCCTTCCTTTTTTTGACCAGTTTGAATTTGATGTTTGCTTAATGCTAATAATAGCAGGTAAAGCTAACGGCACAACCCGCCGTACTTTGTCCGTACGATTTTTTTTTGAGGCCACGTCCGCCACGTATTTCTGAAAACGTTTAGGGTGTACAGGGCAGGCGCGTCACCCGTACTGGCGAATCCGCAGCCCGATGACACACACAGTTTTGCCCGCATGTAAAGTTCTACGGCGTGTTTGCGTGCTCCAAAACTCATCGGATTCCCTACGAGTTCGTACGGAGGCAGTACTTACCACTTACGGATCCCAAAAGATTGCCCAGGTTTTGGTATGTAGACAGCACGTATTTGCACGTACGGCGGGTTATGCCCTTAGCTTAAACGTAGCAACTCGTGTTTATGATGTTCCTTTCTAAACCTATTTCTGAGTTTTACTCAGCGGCCATAATTAAGCTCTTCACGTGTATCTTTCCTTCTTCTTTCAGCCCGAAAATGATGCTATCTGTAACCCTCTTGGCTCTATCTATGAGTCTTAGCGCTATGACTAGCGTTGAGGCTTTGAAGATTGGAGCCTTCAACATACAGATTTTTGGCACCAACAAGATGGAGAACGGAGATGTAGCAGACATGCTCGTCAAGGTAAGTGACAAATATAGTGGTGGGTACCGGTAACATTAGCTCACCTTGATCCTTGGGGTAGCCTAGATTCGTTGTTGTAAAAAGAAAAACTGTATACTTAGAGATTTCACGTCAACGACGTGGAATTCTAATGTCAACATTTTAAAAATATTGCAGTGTGAAACATTCCATCAACATAGTGATCCCCAAATACCCTACCTTTAGATCCAACGGATATAGGTCACCCTACGGATAAAGGCGAACTAACGTTACAGAAAATTCAGGTGCAGGTGAGTTCAAGTCCAGAGGATCAGGTCCCGGTACAGATCTGAACGTAATTGTCTGTAAGAAGTCCACCCGACCTTCTTCTATAAACTTATAAATAATAAGACAAAAAAAAAATTAAACAAACCTGCCCAAGGACGTACTTGGGGAAGTTACCACTTCAAATATCAAGCCATCTTTGCACGCACCGTCACATACAAATACTCGTGTTTCCGGATCCGTACAAATATTCCGGAGTGGAATTCCCTCCCTGGCACGGAAGTAATTTCTCCCACCGTGAGTGCTTCCGTGCCAGGCAGGAGGACTGCCCGCCCTAACCCGTGAACTTACCCCCCACCCCTCCTCCAAATGTTGGCCCTTGCAGTGCTATTTGGGGGTACCAAAGGAGAAGAACAAGAAGAAGTTGTGAATGGCACATACTCAAAATAAGCTAATTTTAAACTCCATTTAGCTAAAAATCCGTTTTTCGTATTTCTAGTGCACTCTAACTATTAATAATTTTACTCTTTCGAAGACACTTTGTGGTTCTTAACTATAGAAATCCCCAGAGTAAATCGAACACTTGCATTCAGTAGGTCGTGCGTTCGATCCCCAGCCGAGTCATACAAATAAAACTTTAAAAATGGTACATGCTGCTTTCTCTGCTTAGCACTCAGCATTTGGGAAAGAGTATGGAACTTGAACACACACCCGCCTGTGACTACCAGTGGAGTAGCCCCTGCTGTAGTGATTGTGTTGTGTGGCCCAGGGCTAAGGAAACAGAGATGGGTGCCGCCCTATGCGCCATCAACTTTAACTTTGTTCTGTTGCCTTATAGCAAATAGTGGGTTTGCATTTACGTGACTTTGGTGTCTGTTAGCCATATTGATGGATCAAATGCGCCTGTGAACTGTAAAATGTAACGGTTACAAACATCGTTACTATTGTTTACTCAAATTGTATTATGTTTTTGCCTATATAGTCGAAATCACTAGTCTATTAAATCTATGTTTAGTTTTAATGACTGGCGGCCATTTTGGATCCAACCGGTAACCGTCACAGAGGCAGCTATCTAAATGTTATTACAAGTTATGACGTCTCTTTACAAATACACTGCACAACAGGCCTATCAAGTCGTCAATACTTGGGTCGTTGATATATCCTTAGGTGATACATATAGAATACAACACGGTGTATTCCGTATCGCCCAAGGTATCAGCTCGACCGCGGGTCGGATCGCCCGAAGGCCGGAGGGTGATCCGACCCGCGGGAGGGCTGAGACCGAGGGTGATGCGGTATACACCGTGTTGTATTTTATTTATGTCATACCCACCTGAGAAACCCCATGTTTTGATGCGAAATGCACCAGAAGTTGAACAAATTTGGTGCCCTCGAAAAAAACAGCGTTGCAACAGTAATGTTCCAACGTCCGAATCAGGTATTCGAACTTTCGATGGCGCCGTACTCGGCCCACTCGAAACAGTTCGATTTATTCGAATGGAGCCCGTGTGATAACCCCGGGTCGTACGGAAAGTTATCAGCCGGTCCGAAACACCCGTATCGAACGTTTTCGCGTCACGGGTATGACATAATAGGTCGTACCGCCATATGTTACTTTCCCACCCTGATGATGACGTTTTAACGTTATAACATAATTCCGACCCATTTGTTTTGTACCTAGTTAGGCGAACTCTGTACCTACAGAATGGAAATGTGCAGACTTTTCATGGTGTACAAAATGACCAATAAACTGGTGGACGTACCGACTGATAAGTATCTAACACCAGCTCAAAAACGAACTAGAAACAGTCATGCCTTCAAGTACCAGAGTTACCAACCTAGGATTGATGTGTTCAAAAATTCGTACTTTCACAGAGTATATTATCACCAAACACAGTAGGTACATCTCCTCAGGATAGTTTTAAAGAACGCTTGCAAATAGATGTCGAAAGTCCAAAAGTTAGGTGTGACGGGTCGTTATATAACAGTATAATATAACCAGCTGCTGCCGCGCCGAGTGCCTGCGAAGTTGGTGTGTTAGGCGGAAGGGCGGCTATACCGGCGATATATAGATACAGATACAGATTGGTCATTTACATGTTTATTAAGCTACTATACCATAGAGTTATTCAATTTTTTTGCCTTTGTGACACTTTGATATGCATCCCTATATACGGATATTGAGACTTTTCAAAAATATATTTACACAGATATGTATGCGGTACGACATTCTTTTGATCCAAGAGATACGTGACAACGAAGGGACCGCCATTTTGGATTTGCTAGACAGGGTCAACAGGTGAAGCTTGTTTATATTTCTTTATATTTCTTTGTTTGTTTTGCACTATTTCTCATAGATCAAAGCAAGAAACTTTTACGCGACATACATGCGCTTATATGACAAAAAAATGTTGTGTCGTGAAGAAGTGACACTAGCTTTTATTCCTTTAATTCTTGTTACAACTTTTATACGGTCTTGATTGTTGTATCTATCGTTTTTGCACCATCTCACTTTTTTGCAGTCTGCATCCCTAAACGTTACCTGTTGTGGTCGTAGATGTAGGCAAATAAAATAATCTTGGCTTGTGTATGGAGTCTAATCTTCAATTGATGATGAAAGAAGAAAATATAGCATACGATTTCTAAAACAACATTACGATCCATTTACATGCAAGGACACAAATAAAAAGATGAAGTACTCTGTGAAATTTATTCATTTAAAGTATTGGAAACTTACAAATAGCAAATTTAAAGAATACTGATACTGATATATCTTCGCGGAGTACTAGTATATATCTTTATCTTGTACTACTGGCATTCTATTACGTAGCAGTGTCGAATATTAACAATTACTGTAGATTCAGCCCCTTTTGTAGTTTAACTACCCCCCCCCCCCCCAGCCTCCATCGACACACAATTAACCCACTCTGGTCAATTACGGCATGTGACACGGTTCTAGTTAGTTGAAAACACGTGTATTCTTGTAACTTTTTAACGCATGGTCGTATTGTAACGAAACTTCATACAGAGTTAGTTCTATGCGGTACACATAAAATGCACATGTGATATCTGTTGCTGCGGTGTAATTTTGGGTTAGAAATAACGATTTTGGTTTAAAATATTGTTGTTTCATTCATGTATCAATTCCCCAGCGGGGATACGGACTATAGCCTTGATTTTTTACGAGATAAGAGCTTATTCCCAACGGAAACGATCTGTCCAAGGGTATATTGGATTATGTAACGAAATCGTGATAATTTTGGGGCAAAAACATCAAAAACAAATATTTGTCCTACATTTTCCCGCCAAATATCGCTCTTACAAAAATATTATCGTTCTAAGTTCAAATACCCTTGGATAATATTCATCTGCAAGCTATAATGTCAACAAAATAACTACTTTTTCTATCAAGAATACAATTTTGACCGGGGAAATAGCATTTAAAGGTAGTAAACACGTTCCGCGGTCAGCCCGGGCCTCTCAGTCCCCGTTTTCGCGCCATTTCACACTCCGGGGGGTAGAACGCGTTCGGAAGGTACCATTATGCCGCTTTGGTGGGGGTGCCTTTTTTCGTTATATATTCATATTTGATAAACATTCGATCGTTATTTATAAGGGGTATCATTCATAGGACTTCTGCAATATATCATAACTTCCTGTTCTTTTACAAATGCAATGCAAATTTGCATGTAAATTGAATGTAACATTGGACTATTCTGATAGCTCGCCTTTCCTTTGGGGTCACTTGCGGTCACTGGTTCGTCTGACCAAGACTCGATTTGCGGCTACATGGGGTCCGTTTAGATTATTTTTAACGTACTTTGCCAAACGAAAGTTGTCGATGTTTATATACACTTTATAATGATGTTAATGACTCTCCGATAACAGGCTTTAGTTCTTCAAAAAGACAGGTTTATGGCCAAGATACGAGTGAGAACTCAGTCGCTCTGGGTGATCGACAAAGTTAACGTTACTGATCTGTGCTGCACTTGCGACGTCAATCCTTTACATGTCTCACTCTTCACAAGGCAGATGCTTTTATTCATCAACATTTCATTGTTCCCACTAAGATACAGCATGAAAACATTGAAAATCATCAGCAAGTTCCCTGTTCCGTCAAATAGCAAAGTCTTGGTTAAGTCACCCTCCAGGTGGGCTGAAAATGGACTAGTCCAAATACCAGATCCATGTTCGATAGAAACTCACATGCCGTAATTGACCAGAGCATTCATATGGTATATACATATTAAGGCCTTTATTTTTCTTGAATTGCACGAATTAATTATCAGTTGTTGTTCTTTTTAATAGTCGTTTTCTTTTTTCGAACGGTTTCTGATCCAGAGCTGGCCCTGCTGACTACGCCATGGTGATAAGTGACCGACTCGGCAGGACAAATAGCAAGGAACAATACGCTTTCTTCTACAGGTAAAGTGTGATTCAGTTATCCTGTCTCTAGATTTTGGTACACAGCATACATAAAAAACCTCTTGATGGATTACGACATCTACATTAATTTTGTAGTATTTTTGTAGGCCGGTGCGTAGCGGTTGCATGGATGCATGGATGCATGGATCGGTCACTTTAAGCAAATAGCCCTTCTATACATGCTATTGCGTAATCGAGCCAGCGTGGCCGAGCGGTCTACAGCACGGTACCTATCTCCCGTAGATCGTAGGTTCGAACCCCACATGTTAATTTTTTTTTCTTTGTTAGATAAATCTCATGTAGTGTTTTTTAATAGAAGAAAGACCAATTCAGTAATTCGATGCTTAAAAACTCTTTTTTTTCGTGTGATTTTGTTTAACATCCAGGCTTTTTCCAAAATACGCACCGGCCAGATTTTTTCAGAAGCTTTCTTGTTTACTATAGGACTCAAATATGTGTAACATTTGTAGTTTATAACAGGTAAAAGATTCAAAGATACAAATTAAGCAACTAAGTCGTTACGTACTTTAAGTGTAAAAATTCTTTTCTAAGAACATATATGATTTGATTGTTAATTTTGAGGTGTTAAAAGGTGTACATAACCAAGCATAGATTTCTTATTCGCATTTCATATTCATATTTCTACCGAGGTCTCTAATAAAGAATTGCGTTGTAGGAATCCGTTCCTGCCAAAATGAGATTTTGTTCCACGAAAATACCATAAAGCAGACAAAATGCACATACCTCTACTACGTGTCACTGTGCGACGGTGCCCCCACCTTTACCTCATCAGTGTACGGCTTTACAAGCAATAGGCGACACCTATCGGTTTATGTTAGTACTACCATATGCTACCCCAGTCAGGTGTTTGATTTCCACCCCTACAGGACAGACGTTGGACTGACGCTGACCAACTCGTATCACTATGACGACGGGGACGAATCAACGGGCAACGACACATTCCAGCGGGAACCGTTTATCGTCCGATTCTCCTCAAATCGAACTGGTGAGGGTAACGTTAGAATCTCTTCTAATATACTGAGAACAGATTCGTCAATTGAACATAGTATTCTTTGTTACACAACCTCCATGATTCCTCTGCATACGTTTCAACGATTTGTCTGTCGACTTCATCAGTGCTTAATGATAGCCTCCTTTGCAAACTTTGAGAGGGGCTGTCTTTTATTTACCGGGAAAAGGTGTGTCTAAGATAGACTTTTCTATAGAAACCTACCGTGGACGAGACTTTTGCCCCGCTTCTGTTTCTAGTCAAACCCCCTTCCTGGCCAAACTCCCTGTCCCGGTACAATAATACCTAGCGAACGTCGACTCCGGCGACTCGAAGTCTGCAAAGGAGACTAGTAAAATTGATAATTTCTATCGATGCTAAGTTAACATGTCAGTGTTACTCGGACTTGACCTATTGTGACTTAATAACTTGACAACAAAACGTAACAAACGGAGTAAATTACTTCTTCTACCACCCATTTTGACGAAAAGACAAGAGTGCGGTCCCAAAGGCGATTGTCTATACCCCTCCCCTCGTCTCTATTCATAATTGGTGTAGACCTTAGATTATGAAAATGCTTCATTTTGCTTAGCTACAATTCTAGTAATGTGCTCTGTTTCTTCAAATCTCTAGTTGTTGACGACTTTGTCCTCGTGGCCATCCATACCGACCCACAGGAAGCAGTCTCAGAGTTGCAGGAGCTTGACTCTGTCCGAGAGAACATCGTCTCCAAATGGCGCATCACTGTATGTATGCCCAACAAATTAAAACCTTTAACAACTTCAGGCAACTTTTTCATTGCTTGCTATTGTATTCGTGTCCCGGTGGTGCGAGAGGTGACTCATCCCCACTGGTCCATATGGATGGAATTTCGTGTATCAGTGGGTCTCGATTCTACGGTCGGCCATCGAAAATGTTGAAAGGGCTATATTCGAATTATTCTATATTTCAAATCAAGGTAGCAGAACACAGTATTTATCCACGAACCCCAGGGTCTACGACGCGGGTACAAAAAGTGGTACGGATAAACTTGTTGAAGGAGAGGTGAAAAGCCTTATTTGAGTGGCAGCCAGATATAACCTGTGCTGCGTGGTCACAGAAGGTGTCGACTCTGAAAGTTTTCTATTTTGTGTATAAATGCGCCTCATTACGCAACTGCTCTTCTAGTGTGACCCGGCTGCAGTTATGTGACCTCCGCAGAGTGGCGTTTCAAAGTGGGCGTGAGAGGGCAATGCACCGACAGGAATTTGTTGTTTTTCGATGTTTTGTGGATTGTACCCTGAACTCGAACATGTCCATTTTGGTATTTCTAAAGTGCACCCTATTAGCTATACATCTTTCTGCGTCGAAACCAGTCACCTTGAGGACCTTAAATATTATATAGAAATCCCCATAGGTCGAAAACTGTGTTCTGCTACCTTGATTACGCAAAGCGTATTTCAGATAATGAAGCGAACCTCTGAACGTAAAATGATAACAAAATGACGTAGCGAGGTGGGGCTGCATTTACTTTCTTAAAAAAAAACGTCATGCTTCGGCTAGTCATCTACAACCACCTATTGTTACGAATGCGATGCCTACGTAAATCGCTATGTGGCGTACCTTCCTGGTCCTGTTCCTTATACCCCTTTCCACTAGGACGGCGCTCTCACTGCGCTCTCTCTGCGACCTTAAATTTCACAGATCGCTCAACGAAATACACAGAAAAGAAGCGAATCTTTTTACACCTTGTGTGTTTTGTTGTCTTCTCAGTCAAACTTTTACCTTTTGTATGATATTACAAGTATGAAAGTGAAGATTACACATATCCTATTTAGGTCGCAGTGAGAGCGCAGCGCGATCGCCGTCTAGTGGAAAGGGGGCCTTACTGTGATGCTAGCTATGCTACGCATGTGTGTGTGTGTGTGTGTGTGTGTGTGTGTGTGTGTGTGTGTGTGTGTGTGTGTGTGTGTGTGTGCGTGTGCGTGCGTGTGTGTGTGTGTGTGTGTGTGCGTGTGTGTCTATGTGTATACTATATATTCCCAGACGATCATATAATTAACGCTGCTTGAAGAAGAATAAGAGAAATGTCACTAATATTAATCTACAAACAATCGCTACTTTCTCACAGAATATCATGATCCTGGGAGATTTCAACGCCGACTGTGATTTCGTCCGTCCCATCCATTGGGACACCATCCCCCTCTGGACCAGATATCGGACCTACGATTGGCTGATAGGTGATGACGTCGACACGACTACAACCTCGACCGACTGTGCCTACGATAGGTTTGTGTAGATCTGTATCTTTGAACCATTCAGTGATCAATTGAAATTCACAACTGTTTATGGATGGTTTATACACTCCTTTGCGTTTGGGACCGCATTGTGAATATTTTGCATAAAGCTGTTGTTTGCACATATGTAAATACTTTACGTTTTGTGACCGCATCTGAACTGTGAACAGCGACACCTGTCCTGCAGTACAATGTGAACCTGTCAGATTTTCCCTAAAGAAAGTGACAGACGGTCATCGAAACGTTGGTGAAAATAAAGCAATGATTGTGTAGAAAGAGTCTCTTTATTCAGTGACTTAGCAACCCGTAAAACTATTCACGCACCATATGAAATAACTTTAGTTGACCAGCAAAAGATTTTGCAACATAACTTCACCAGTGATTTCTAAACCAGCGATGTTTACATGTCTTGTTTTAGGATTGTGGTGTCCGGACCAAGTCTGAGGGGAGGTATAGTCCTGAACAGCGCAGGTGTCTACGATTTTCCGAATGACTTAAACCTGCTCTGTGCCTGTGAGGTAACTTGACTGTGGAGTCATGTTTAGATAAAGATTTTTTTGTGTGGATCGATGTCATAGTTGAATTGTTTTTGCGCACCTCTGTAATTCTACTTGACATAAAGAATGTTCCTGCTCTGTTTATGTATCAAACTTTTATTATTATTAGTCTGCGATTTGTTCCCAAAATTCGTTATTTCTAAGCTAATGCTACAAGACAAGTACTAGTATACTATCTATATATAGAGCTTCTAATCTGTTACTTACTACTTAGTTACTTGTACTTAGACTCGACCCTCTGAGCCCGAAGTTTCAAACATATACACCAAGTTTTACTTATGTTCTATAAAAGAAAGTTTGTCCTGTGACGGTAAGTGCAACTATACAATAGGTTGTATCATCTTGACATTTTGTCTGGACTTGATTTCAGGCCCTAGCGGTCAGCGATCACTACCCGGTAGAAGTGGACCTGATAGAACCTGGTAAATATGTCTATTTTTATTTTGGTCATAGACGTCTAGATATCTGTATCCATAGACTTTGCTATTGTGTTGTATCTAATTATAAGCTACATCCACAATGGTTTTTTTGAATACGTTTTCCGTTTTGGAGCTAAAAACAAAAACAAAGAAATAACTTTCTACGTTCTATTTGCTTCAGGTGCACCTTTGGTAACAGAAGTAACAGCTGCAGCTGATCCACGCCCCGACAGCTACCTGGCAGATGTATCTGTACCCCTCGGTGAGCTCGACTTCAGCCGGGCCATCTCGACCCTTCGCTACGCTGCAGAGCAGGTGAAATTCGCTAGGGGCGACAGGAAGTTGTGGCTGGAAACGTTCAGGCAGGCTGCAGCTCTGGTGGAGGAAGATCTCATGCAAGACAACCTGTAGTGGTACCACTATGTGGTAGCATTATGAATGGAAATAAACGCCATGTTACGAACGAGTTTCTGTTGACTGTTCGTTAATCATTACGAATGCCATGATTGTGTATTAATTTTATACTCAAGCTTGAATTAAACTAAGCAACAGGCCAGGCATTTTTTAAATCATATCTCGTAAAATATATTGCATTCTTCATTATGTTTTTTTTTTCTGGTTTTGTTAGATTTTTTTGGTGTTTTCTGTTAGCTCTCATAAAGTAGCAAGCATGCTTATTGTAGAACAGACAGGAAATTAGACGACCTATTCTGGGACCTTTGACCTAACTTCCTGTCACTGCCACCGGAAGTGGTATATATTGTGTAATCAAATCACCCTTGTGCGTCTTACGAAAACATAAAACCTTGTGCGTCTTACGAAAGCAAAAAACACCGAAAACTAGACCGCCACGCATAAAAGTAATTGACAACTCTACTAATACATTTGATAAACAAACAGATAAAGCGAGGGAAAAAGAAGGACTGCGAAGTGTTTATCAGTCTTTTATTTGTATCCACGTAAAAAAAGAAATAGGATCAACATACTAAGAAACGCACACAAGAACAAACAATAAATATTTAGCATTCAGTATACTAAGTTTCAAATGCAATTGATAAATTCGTAACATTAATAATAGTCATGATTAAAGAAACAACAGATATACATATTTGATTATACCACTTAAGCACAGTAGTCGCCGATATTCAAAGGGAAAATGACACATGAATGTTAAGCTTAACGAATAAGAGAAAGGTAATAGTCCCTGGCCTAAGCACTTACTATTTGGGAATAATAAGATTAAGGTTGATTCAATTACATCAAATTGAAATCACAGTAACTATATAACACCATAATTCGTGACCAGTTGGGACCGTGCTTATTTAGGTCATCCGATCTCGGGCACATTTGTAGGTCACAAAGGCGAGTTAAAAACACTTAACGTTTGCAATGCCATAACTCTTACGTGTAAAGAAGGTACGTGTGTATATAGCGCAATTCATTCAGGGATTTGAAACGTTTGGGGGTCACTTCATAGGGGGCACATAGATGTTCGTTTATAATGGACACAATACATTGAGGGATTTTTTGACAGTGGATCTGGTTAGGAAGAAAACGCAAAAGAAAAATACGGGATAATAGAATAATGCTCGGTCTTATAAGGAAAGTAGAAAATGTTTTAATGTAGATGTTTTTTCGTGGTTTTCTGTGAAATGCAGCGTTCGTATTTATGTGGTTAAGGTTGTATCTCACTGCACTTGAGGCACCAGTGCCGCACTGCGGGTTTCGCTAACTGCGACACTGTTGTGTTATTTTCGACGATATCTTTTTCATTTTGGATATTGCGTAATACGTAAAAGTAGGGCTTAGAAGACAGCAACATACACAAAACGTAAGAAAATTAATTTTTATGTCTGAAACTCGTTGGGTAATCTTTCGAACCCCAAGTGCACTGATATTCCACCTCTGTACCGGGAAGTCGTCATTCTAACTTTTGTTGCTTCTCGTGAGAATGTAAAAGGCAGATGCAAAATTAACTCAGGTATGCAAAAAGATATTCGGAAATGGACACTTTTGTCTTAGAAAATCGAGGTGCATTTCAAACTCAAAGACAAGCTGTGAAAGAACAGAGATGAAGAAAGCCATTGTTCGGTATGCCATACTTTGTGTTCAAGCGACTTTTTCAATGAAGGCCGCTTTTTTTTGCCAAATTCATTTTCATTCGAACTATTGCATGTGTTTTGGAGTTCCCATTGGATGTCATCGATATATTCAAACGGACATGGCCTAAAGTTAAAAAAAACATCATTTCTTAACGTTGCCGAGTTATAGTCATTTGTCATGTGGGAATACACTGCAAGTGCCACAGTTGACTTTAATTGTGTACCAATGGGTCCCATATTGCTGTATGAACGACCAAATGAGCAGCCAGTGACTCAAACCTTTTAACCGAAAGATCACTTTACCCAGAATCGAAATTAGGTCATTGGGGTTTTGAAGATGATAAATGAAAGAGCGAATAAACCATTATTTATTCTTTTGCGTACATGCACAGAATCATATACAAAGACAGTGTTTATATGACGAATGATAAAGATTTGGGCATATTCCATGCAATTTTTTTTATATTGACTTCCTGTCTTGAAATTGTTTGTGTGAGTTTTTGCATATTCATGTTTGTTTTTGTTTTTGTATGTGTGTGTGTGTGTGCCTGAATGTATGCGTGTGTCGTGCAGTGTGCGACTATGTGTGTGTATATGTGTGACTGTGCATATACCTGTGCGTGTTTGTGTGTGTGTGCGTATATGTGTGTGTGTTTCTGCCTGAGCATGTGTGTGTGTGTGTGTGTGTGTGTAGGTATATGTGTGTGCGTGTGTGTGTGTGTGTGCGCTACAAATAAATATAAAAAACGGTTTATATAGTTTTCAGATACAAACATAGATATGTAACTTATAAAGATATGCAATATTGCTTATGTAATACGTCATCTTCCTTCAATAAAAGAAAGCGGACCTTAAAATCATTCTGAAACTCCCTTCGTATCTTAAAGTCGTGATCTTTCACAAGTTATCACCTTTGAAGACCCCGTAAACTCCTTTAAACTTTAAGTAACCCCAACACAACTTTCTTCACCAAAGGTCCTTCTTATCTTCGGGATATAATTATACCCCACCAAAGCAGTCGTATCAAGAAGACATGTGAGGTCGAATGTGATAAATAACCTCGGAGTGATACACTATTTGATCGATGAAGAGTTGTTGGACAATTTGGTGGCCTCAGCCAAAGGTCGACCTGGTCGATCTGGGCACAACCGCTGATTAAAGTAGTTCCCTTCGGCCACAGCAAGTAAATTCTATGGATGACATCTTATGCAGAGTGCAAATTTAACGAGATAGCGCGAAAAAAAACCCAGATTGAGTAAAAAAAACAACAAAATGGCTAAATGTTCAAGTTCAAAATATAGACACGATAAACGTCTTAAGCTTTGGAGTGACAAAATGTGGCATCACAACTAACAAGGTATTCATTCCTGTATTGTAGAAGTGAATTATTGTAGTAAAAGAGACACTAGTGCGGTACACTGGCATCACTTGCCAAGCTGGCAACTACATTCATGGCTTCCATATTGTTGGCACGTTTACTATTCAACAAGTTTTACTTCTGCAACTATAGTCATGGTTAAATCCCTAGTGTCACTTCTACAAGTATGGTTATTAACTAAGCTATACAACACAGGTTTGTCTATATTTTGGACTATCTTATCATTCCGAAGAGAAAAGGGAAGTTTTTTTGCCTTGCCGCCGGCAAGGCTTTACGCCAGCTTTCTTCCATGGATCCATGGATGGACGGACCTGTTAACCCAGCCCTTCCAAAGCCCCTTCCAAAGGCCCTTCTTTCCTTGCCGAGTTTCATGGCTTAGTTACACAATGGTACATTCCAGGCGAGTATTTAAACGCTCTTCTAGACGCATGTTACTGTATGTGGTCCAGCGTAATAAATCTACGCTTTAACTCACCATGTTTATATAAAGATATATCACAAATTGCATCAGCAGGAACTTAGTTTGTAATAAAATATAATGCATATTCATTGTGGGTCAAAAAGTTTTACAAAGCCTGTTTAATGTGCCAATAATTCATCTGACATAAATTATGATAATGAGGGGGGAGGGGGGGCGACATGTGGAACTCGGGATTTTTAAGCGTAGAATCTAGTCTAACTTACCAAAATAACATAAAATACGCGGCAAGGCACAGCTTTTTTAAAAAGATTTCTTGTTTGTTCTGAAATCGTGGGAAAATCAATGAGCGCGCTGATGTTATCCATAAAATGTATTTGCGATGGCCTCAGCCAGTTTCTGATCAATAGAGCGTGGAAACAAACATCAAACGTCTGACATTATCGGAGCTGAAAGTAAAGAAAATGAAATATTGACCGGTTGGGAAGTTAACACGCTGTAGGTACAGATGTAGAACAATTAGGGTAAGCTTCCTAACAGTCAGTCGCAAGTATTTTAGCTCGTAATCAATGTCTTAATTCAAGGAACTTAAACTTGTTTCCACTGGTTTTGTTCAAGAGTTTATTTTCAGTTTAATAAGGCCACGCTTGATTACACAGATGATATCCACACGCCCATTAAAGTTCTTTTCTTAAAAAAAAAACATGCTGTAACGTTTTAAGTATTTTTTCAACCTTTTCATAAGGATTTCCCACGCTATTATTTTTCTTGTTTTTCTTTTAAGTGCCAAAACTCCTTTGCTTGAGGGCTCAGACACTTGATTGAGGGAATTATTTTCTAGATATACAGGTGGTTTGTGGCTGGCTGGTTGGTGGCTGGTGTTTTCTTTAACACCCTTGACTTCCAGTGAATGCCTACCGTATAGTCAAGTAAGCATTGCGTATCTCTATCCTTGTTCTAAAGAGTGTGTATGCTACCTTCCTGCAGTATGATTTGTTACCGTTTTACTATACTACAACATTGCATCTAAAGTGATATACTGAAACATGCCAACTTGGCCTCTACCCAACTTGTGCGCTGACCAAGTCAATTGGGTGTCTATGACGCAAACTTGAGAGCACTGAAATGATCAGTCATTGATAACGCTAGAGAATGTCAAGACAGAATTTGCTGTACATGTACATGTGTATGATATTACCATTCTTTGAATAACCTTTGCTCCTTTCTTCCCTCCTTGTCTTTTTGCATTTTTTTTTTTAATTTTCTTCATTTCTCATTTCCTTCTGATCTCCCAATTTCTCTATTTTAATTCTATTACATTATTCTTCAGTACAATAAAGGTCTTCATTCATTCAATATCATTTCTTTTCGTTCTTATTTCCTTTCGCTGTCTCGTTCTCTCTCTCTCTCTCTCACTTCTCTCTCATTTCTCTGACTCCATACGACTATTCTTTCTTTCATGTTTGCCGCCCTTGCCCTCTTTGATTTTGTTCATTTTATCTGTCATTTTATCTGCCTCTTTCTCCATCCCTTTATTGTTTCGTCTTCCTTTCTACTCTTTTCCAATCTGTCAGTTGCGTTTTCATTCCATCATGAGTAATTTATTTGCCCGTGGTGTGTGCTTGCCGCTGTCTCTGCTCTCTAGAGTTCTTTTTCTTGCAGTTCTATTGTCCTGTTTTCGCCATACTTTCTTCATTCCCTTCTTTTTTCCTCTGTTTTTATGTTCAATCTGTCAGTTGCGTTTCCTTTTCATAGTGAGTAAATATGTACTTGCCCGTGATGTGTGCCTGCCGCTGTCTCTGCTCTCTATAGTTCTTTTTCTTGCAAGTCTAATGTCGTCTTTTCACCATTCTTTCTCCATTTCCTTATTAAATTTCCCTCTCTTTCTTTTCGCAGTTGCGTTTCCTTTTCGTCTTGAGTAAAGTACTTGCCCGTGGTGTATGCCTGCCGCTGTATCTGCTGTATACAGTTCTTTTTCTTGTATTTCTAGTGTCATGTTTTCGCTCTTCTTTCTTTATTACCTTCCTTTTTTTCCTCTAATTTTTCGAACCTGTCAGTTGAGTTTCCTTTCCATCGTGAATGATCTACTAGTCCACGGTGTTTACCTACCGCTGTCTCTGCTCTCTATATTTCTTTTTCTTGCATTTTTAGTGTTCTGTTTTCGCCATTCTTTCTTCATTTCCTTATTCTATTTCCCTCTCTTTCTCTTTTAGGAAATGCCAGTTGCGTTTCTTTTCTATCTTGAGTAATGTACTAGCCCGTGGTGTGTGGATGCCGTTGTCTCTGCTCTCTATAGTTCTTTTTCTTGCATTTCTAGTGCCCTGTTTTTGACATTCTTTCTTCATTCCCTTCCTCTTTTTCTATCTACTTTTTGGTCTAACCTGTCAGTTGCGTTTCCCTTTCATCTTGAGTAATGTACACGCCCGTGGTGTGTGCCTGCACCTGTCTCTGCACCCCATTACCATCCCTGCCCGCGCCGGGCCAATTTCCCGGTCCAGTGACCACGTGTATTGCCTTCTCTGGCCTACGGACTCTCCAAACCCTATTCCAAGTTCCTAATAGCTTTAAGAAAGGCCCTCCGGCATGACTTCTTTTTCTTCCCTGACGTTTGCTGCAGGAGAACCCAAAAGTTTTAAATCGATTGACACTTTTCCTAATACCAAATCTGACGTTCTTTTTGAACCCTATAACCTACCGACTCTCAAAACCCTATTCCAAGTTCCTAATAGCTTTAAAAAGGGCCATACGGCATGTTTTTCTTTTTCACTGACGTTTGCTGGAGGTCAAGACGTTATCAATCGATTGTAACTTTTTTCCTAATACCAAATTTCATTTTCTTTTCGAATCCCATTTCAAAGTCGCAATAGCCAGGAGAGGCACTCGTCATTGCATTTGTCTTTAAAAAGAGTACGTGATTCATGTTTTTTTTCTTAATCTGTTCTAATCTCTTGTTTTTTAGTTTTTCATAGGGAAAATGATGACAATCTACTAGAAGTATCATAGTGAAAATACGAAAAAATGAGAAATCATAACTATACTTATAACTGATAACTTTAAGAAGAGAAATCTTGTCTTTGCCCTCTGCATATTTCTTTTTCTTTAGATGACATTTGCTTCTGAAGATGATAACCCAAAAGTTAGACATCGATTTTAGTCCTAACGCATTCCTAGTCTCTGTCGACAGACTCAAGTCGAAATCCCTTATATCATCTCATCTATCTCTAAGTCTGATAATCCAGAGGTTCCGAGTTCGATCCCCGCCGTGCCCCCGACGTTGTGCCCTTGGAGCAGACACTTTACACGACCTTTTTCTCTTCACCCAGGTGTAAAAATGGGTACCTGACTTCGATCGGGGAGGTAAAAGAAAAACGCTACCTTTACCTTCTGTCTTTACGTTACTTTGTATCTATATAGCCGGTATAACCGCCGTTCGGCGTAACACACCAGTGTCACTGTTGTGTCACTGTTAATATGAGTTTCTATAACTTGAGAGCAGTACCACATTGTCCTCTTTCCAAAAGCAATAGATAAAAATGTCTTATTATTTGGCTGCTAAAATTTGCCAACTAGTTTTCTCTACCCTTTACTATTCTCTGTTTTGGAGAAAGAGAGGGAGCAAGAGAAGAAGAAAGAGGGAGACAAAGAGGGAAAAGATAGTAAATTGCATCAGTTTCACCTATTACTTAAAGGCAACTGTATCAGCAGATTTGTAACGAAACTTGATGCTCCTCTGGCTAGCAGTGTGCTCTGCAAAGTTTTGAAAACTCCCAATCCTACGGTTGAATGAACGGTCAAACCAACAATGTTAATCGGGGTCTCATCTATTCCTACCCGGTGCACAATCCTCCCTTTGGGCATCACCGGTCTAAAATCATCCCACGAAGCGATAACCAGCTTCATTCGGAGCTTGATTCGTGCCGCCTCGCCGATAGAAACAATTTGCCCTCGCCACAGCACCCCTAATTTACTCCAGGAAAAAGCTGATATTACCAAGGAAATTGTAGACATCTCCGATTTCCAATCCTTCCACCACACCACTTAAGACCGTAGCACTGACTGTACAAAACGCTTTCCAATTGCCTTTGAACTTTGGTAATGGAAATTGGCCCGGAGCGTAAACTTGACTGACTTTTGTATTGATTTCTTGTCGTGAGAGTTATTAGTAAATGTCGAAAATGAATAGGTGGGCTTAAGTGTATGGAGGGAGGATAGAGATAGCCTTGGTGTTGGCTGACTTTCTGTAGGGGAACATTTTAACGGTTTCGTGAGGTTAGATATGGATCTTATTCTCATAAGGAGTCAGGTAAGGACGTGTACTGAGGTGTGCCAACTTGCGTCATGCCGAAGAGAGTGGTGAAGAAAGTTGAGTCTTGGGCAAGTCAACTTTTAGTCACTTCTATTTCAGGTTTAAGGCGCCCCTTAGCCCTTCCCTGTGTATGTTAGCTACTACTTAGCATCACCAATTGTTATAACTCCTCTGGATGCAATTATATCACAAAATGAAAAAAAAATACATGAACCTGGAGTTATTTATGTGATGTATCAATGTAGCATTAGTAATAGTGAATACACATCATATATTCAGAAAAAGACTTAGGTGTTCAGGACAATCTTTAGAAGGCATCTATTACAGCGTGTTTATTTTTCAATATGTCAGTAATATGGCACCCGATGGAATTATGAGTATTAATTCTAAGTCTATTTAGTCTTTTATTCTCTGCAATTTAGACTAACTTGATCTTCAAGGCCCAAAGTCTATTGCTGAATATGGTGCTAGTTATCAGGTAAAAGAGTAATAATATCCTTTAACAACAACGGAACGGTTCAAAGACTGCGAACGGATGAAATGTGACCAAATATTCCAACAGTTTGAAACAACCAGAGACTGCTGAAGACTATACATTGGTCGCTGGTCATCACAAGCAGGAAGATACTGTACATCCATCATTGTTTATAGATGTCAAAACTAGCGCATTTCTTAACTGGTCGATGTTATGGCTGAGAAGTACAAAAGGTGCACCTCTTCTCGTATATTTACCATAAAAATCGTATTATCTTGTCTTCTACAGGTGACGTAAATCGAACATGTTAACAAGACATCGTATACCTCTTCGCATTGCCTCTCATTCTATCATTTTTCTTTGTCTATTCGTTTCAGTTAAAATGCAGTTGGCGGGGGGGGCTCAATGTGTTGAATTGATTTCTAACCAACTTGAACGACTTGTGATTAAGTTTTTTTTTACCTCCATTGATTTCCGCCTAGATGTTTTAAATCAGTATCCACGGGAGGATGCAGGTTCATTCTACAGGTAGATTACCGAAGGTGGAAAACTTCAAAACTGTTTTAGCTCAAAGACTGGCGCTAAGCTTAAGCTCAGTATATGTCATTTATTTATTCATCACAAAATATGTGGGTAGCCCCTTCAACTTGTTTGAAGTTGATTTCCAAGGGGGCCCACTACATAAATAACAAAAACGAAAGGAGTTACATTCAGTAAGACAACCAGAGGACAACAAACAATATATACAAATAAACCGAAGCATCTTTACCAAGAACAGTTGTCGATGTCAACCAAAAACGACAACGGTGGAGGTCAGAGATCAATGTGCGGAGGAGTGTGGGGAGCTTTAAACTGCCGTAGAGTTGGTGCATGTCTAATGTCTGCCGAAAGGGTATTGTAATATGTTGCCCCTCTGTATGCAAATGTGCGGTGGCCAGCTGTGTTTGTGTAATTGGGTTTATGAAGCAAAGAGGCTTGTCTGGTGTTATGGCTGTGTAACAGGTGATTGTGTACAAAGGTGGTATCCAAGTATGTCGGGACAAGCCCGTTAATACATTTATAGACCATCACACACGTGTTCCTTTCTCCGCTGCGTAAGATACTTCCATGTAGCAGATTCTCCAAAATCTTTTCATCGGCCGTGGCCAGCATTATTTGTATGGTCACCCTTGTTTATGTATCACACATGCAAAGCATCAATATGCCTCATAAAAACAATTCACGTTCTCCTTTAGATGACACCCATAACTTTTGTTTTAAATAAAATTTTGTTTTTACAACAGCCGTCTTTAACATCACTCTCATGTAACTTTTGGTATACGTTTTATTTATTTATTTATTTCTGTTTTCTTTATACAGGGTGGACACACTCAGTACTTTGCGTACTGCTTTTCAGGTGTGCCCTGTACAAACAACATACGCACAATAGCATAACAAAGAAATAAGATAAACTAAACGATAAACAAACCAAGGAAACCATATATAAATGAACATAAATCAAAATCGTAACTCATTGATCAAAATTCGTGCCGGGTCAGGAGGTCAGGGGTCAGCAGTAATTACCATTTCTTACCGTTTGATGAATATCCATGACGTTTTTATAGATATTCATTATATCTTTGTATATGTTTCTTTTGTAACATTTAACTTTTAGAAACCGATGAGAATCTTTTAACACAGAGCTAGTCATTAATCAACACTAATTGTAGATACTTCAAGCATTCCAAGTTTCAATAAACATCTTTGATATGGAACAACCTTATTTCGTTCTTTTACATTTTTCTGTTCACAGTTATGGATATACTTGTATACGTTTATTTTTACTTGTCTCGATTGTAAAGATTCTGTAAAAAAATCGTACCTTGCAAATTTTAAGAAATACCTTTAGAATTGAAGTTTTTATTAAGATACCCTTAACCCCCCCGATATCGTTGGTTTATTCTTCCACCTAACTATTGGTGTTAAAACATTTATCTACATTCAACACGATAAACATTATCATTACATTCAATCCATGACTTCCTACACCCTATCCTAATGATCATGTACCAAGCCTCAAGCCACGATAACACCAATCACAACACCGCAGCTATAAAAGTAACCAAGAAGATAATAGATAGCAAAGACGTCACGACATCGTCCTGTTGCTAAACTCCTTTGTCCTTGATTTGTAGTTGAAGCCTTCACAATTAGAAATCGATGCGCTGATAGACTCCACTAAAGCCCCTTCAGCGCCAAAGAGTTGATTGCATCGACCTTACTCATCTACTTGGACTTAATAATGGGGATGGTGGGACGTAGGTAACATACAGGAGTAGGTGTTGGCTACATCACACTACTACAAATGAATGAAAAAGATCGGTTGTATAACAGAAGAAGGATCGTAGGCAAAACTTCTGAAAGTTTAGTCGACTTTTATTCTATGAGGTCTTAAGACAGTGTTTTTCTAAGGGGGTAACTGTTTGGTCTGTTTTGATAGAGGGGAGATGTCAAAAATTGCATGGGGCTTCATTTTATGACAATAATCTCATATAACGTTATACTATGTAAAAGTAAGCAAACGTCTTGTTTGTTCGCTATACAAAAATATCGTTAGCATCTACTTAGACTTAATAATGTGGGGCCGGGACCGAGGTAACATGCAAGAGTAGGCGTGAGCTACATCACACTACTACTAATGAATGAAAACGATCGGGGATATAACAGAAGAAGGATCGTAGGCAAAAACTTCTGAAAGTTTGGTCGACTTTTAGAGCTCTTGAGACTGTGTTTGTCTAAATGGGGGCAACTCTTTGGTCATGTTTTTCCGGTCGATGATGACTGCATGAGTGATGTTCAGAATTACACGAGCCTTCATTTATAGTCTACACATAATGCTATACGATATAAAAGTAGGAAACCAACTTTACAAGATCTGTATATAACAAATCCGTTGAACACACTGTATTTATTTGAAAGTATCTTTCATTTTAGCCGCATAAACATTGAATCATTTTGTCACATGGATATGGAAGTGTAGAAATATACAACATCTATTTCTATCGTCAATTACATCTTTGTAACGATGAATAACTCAAACATGTTAGGGAAATTTGCATAGCATACTATATTTCCTTACCTTTTGAAACTAAATTCACCAATCCCATGCCTGAATCCAATAGTTAGGTAGGTAACCTGGGTTGAAAAACAACAGGTAAGGAATTAAATCTGTAGGAAATGGTTGCGTCGACAATTTGTTTCTACTCAAATGAATATCGAAAATGACACAATCAAGCTCAACATGAAAGTACCCAAAGGTACAATTCAAACATGGTAATTATACCGATATGACCTTAGGTCTCGGATATTAGGATCGTCAGGTCGACCGATGTTGGAGGCCAATAATTGTTCATCTGACGTGAAATAATGACCTGAAGTTGACTACTGAGGACGAGAGTTCAGGCCAGGTTATAACCTCTAACCAATTGCAAGTTCTCAGATACTTGTCCAGCTATAGAATATATAACATTCATGTTTTATTTAGCCCTCTTAGCAGACCATACGCGTGTGGTGTTTTTAGTTAATATCAGTTCTTAAGGAGAATAATTACATGTTACTGTTTTCTGATCCGACATTTTATTCGCTGAAATATTACAAGTGTCTGACACGATTGCTATGTAAACAGGTGATTTTTTTTCGTACGTGTGACGTCAACAATGGGTCAAAGTTCGTCGGAAGTTGGTACCGTTTGTTTGCCCTGAATTGTGATGATCTTGCTTTCTTCGTTGATCTATTTAGCGAGATGTAAATAGTAGAGGACGGATTCGACCAAGTTTCTAAAGGTACTTTAACCCTATCCAGACTTTGGGGGGGGGGGGGGGGCTAAAAATGCCTGCGCCAACTTTGACCTCCTATATCTCCCAAACAGCTTGTGCTAGAACAACCAAACTTGGTGAGTTTTCCTAGAATATTGTTGGCAACACTCTAAAAAAAATTGGGTAAGTTTATGATTTTTCGTGTTGCCATGGCAACGGGTTTCTGAAAGGCAAATTTGACAAAAATCACTAATTTTGGTTTCAACAATGGGATTTTAAGATTTTCATTCTAAACTAAACTTCTTTTCATATATCTTTAATATCTAACACATCTTAGTTGAACATTCATAATAAAATATTCATAAATTATGCTAATAAGATGACGTAATTGGTCAAAATCCAAGATGGCCGACAATATCATGATTTAAAGTATAACAAGCTTATTTTCACTCAGATTTCATCACTACGTGGTATTTTCTTACAGAAAACATTCATGTGAACGTTTCTAATCCATTTCCATGGGGTTTTAGCGTTGTATGTTGAAAAAAAAATATATCTTGAAAAATTTAAGGTTGATAATCCAAGATGGCGGATAGCTAAACTACAGATGACGTCATTCTATGACGTCATTTTGACGTCGTTGCGTCGGCTTTTGACAACAGAAGTCTTGTAACACTTAAATATTGATAAGAAACCATTATTGGTACCTTTTTCAGTGAGATATCTCGGTATTATGGGAATTCCCCGTTTTAGCCAAAAATATGAATTAATGACGTCGTAATTACGTCATTTTACGTCATAATGATATACAAATTTCAGGAATTATAAAACTCGATGAGCACAACCCCCCCCCCCCTGCAAATTTGGTGATCGTACAGTAAGCCGTTTTGAAGTACGAAGGGGGGGTCGAATGAGCAACCTCCCCCCCACCAGGCCAGGGAAGGCCCAAAAAGCCAAGTCTGGATACGGTTGATATTTACAAATATATAACAATGTTGGTTTTCCATGTAAAAAAAGTTGTTAAAGTCAAAGTCTTCTTGTTCAAAATGGTGGGTCGGGCGGCGCCCATCTCTGTTTCTGCATCCCTGGGCCATACTGTGCAATCACTACAACAGGTGAAAAGAGAGAGAGAGAGAGAAAGAGAAAGAAAGAGACAGTATCAGTATAAGTCTTTGCCCGGGGATCGAACTCAAACCCAACCGAATACAATTCAAACATTCTACCCACTCGGCCATTGCGCTTTTAGAATATATCGCTAGTTGCTATGGATTAAGTAGAATAAGGTCGATTTCCATAAAGTATCTTTTTGGGAAAGTTTTCATTTTTAGCAAGTTCCCAAAGGAGCCGGGCCACCTTAAGTTTACTTCTTCTTCTTGATGCATGTAAGATGGATATCCATGCTCTTAAGGGGTCCTCTGTAGCTCGAAGTGCAAAACTGCTCTCTTAGCAGAATTTAGTATTAACACATCTCGAGGGACAGAGAAACTTTGCGCAGCGTTTCGGGGGCGATCGTCATTGTAGATAACCTTGGGGGAACTATTTTGTTTATGACGCCGTGTGAATTGGTTTTTTATCCTGCGGGAACTATCAAATAATCCTCTCAATCTCTAAGAGACATGGAATCATGGCTTGCGCTCATTGGCTCTTAGGTCCGGTACACTGTTATCATCATGGAGTGTAAAACTTCAAAGACTTTGTAAGACCCTCTGGCTTGTAAAGACGACCGGGGCGGTAAACGATAGCATCGGAATGAATCATAAACGAGAAAGATCGCGATAAAACGTACACACGTACACACAGGAAGGAATGACAAATGGGATGCTTGGTAACATTAATAGCTAGGGGGTAGCCCCAGGTCCAATCAGTTATCTTCTTACAAACGGCAGGTGTTGACCTCCTTGAGGCAGATTCTTGTTGAGTGGAGTTTTGTGTGGTATGAAAAATGCAGCATCGCCAAGGGGTCAACTTAAAGGCATTATTTGTCTCAGTGGGAAAGTTATCTGGGTAGGAGTGGCTAGTTGAACTTTTTCAGACACACAAAAAGAGCCGGAACTTACTGCCACAGATCGCGTGCTGTTCCATAGCCGGCTATATTCCTCTGGCCGGCTTACTCCTCTATTTGTTCCATTTCTACGATTTTCCCAGAGATCCGGAGTCTGTTAGAGACTAAGTAAAAGTAACGAGAGGTGTTCAACTGCTCAAGGCAGACTCCTGATGAGTTCATCATGAAGTTTTGTGTCGTATTATGAATGATAAATCGCCAAAGGACCAAGTTAGCAGCATTATCTATCTCAATGTGAAAGTTATTTTTGTGTGGGTGGACCTGTTCAAAGCGGATTCCTGGTGATGAGTTGATCATGAGCTTTTGTGTCGTATTATGAATGATAAATCGCCAAAGGACCAAGTTAGTAGCATTATCTATATCAGTGTGAAAGTTATCTGTGTGGGAGTGGCTAACTTTGTGGTAAGCTGAACATTTTTCCGACACACTAATAGAGCCGGAACTTATTGCCACAGTATAAGTTATTAGAGGTGTTGAACTGCTCAAGGCAGATTCCTGATGAGTTGATCATTATGTTTTGTGTCGTATTATGAATGATAAATTACTAAAGGACCAAGTTAGCGGCATTATCCATCTCAGTGTGAAAGTTATCTCTGTGTGCGGCTAACTCTGTGGTATAAGTAGAGCTTTGTTCAAGCGGTCGGAACCTAGTAACAATAAATATAACAAGTGTTGACCAATCAAAGCAGATTCATAATGAGCTGAGGTCTTTTGTCGCATGATGAATGATACATCGCACAGGGACCATCTTAACGGAATCAATTGTCTTAGTGCTAAAGTTATCTGTGGGGGGGGGGGGGTGTAACTTTGTTTCAAGTTGGGCTTTTGTTTCAACGCACAGGCTTAGTGTTCCATTATATGTAACGAGACGTGTTGACCTACTTAAAGCAGATTCTTGATGAGTTGATTTCTTGTGTCATGATAAATGATGCATCGCAAAGTGACAAACGTAACAGAATTAATTGTCTCAGCTTGAAAGTTATCTGTGTGTGTGTGTGGCTAATGTTGTTGCAAGTTAAGCTTTTTTTCAACATAGCCAAATCTAAGTGTTCCATTATATATGACTAGAGATGATGACCTACTCAAAACAGATTCCTGAGGTTGATGTTTTGTGTTGTATGGAGAATCATACATCGCCATTGGACCATCTTAATAATATCAATTGTCTCAGTGTGATAGTTATCTAAATTTGAATGGCTAACTTTGTTGCAAGTTGAGCTTTTCTTCAACACAGCCAAAGTTTAGTGTTCCATTATATGTAACGAGAGGTGTTGACCTACTCAAAGCAGATTCCTGAGGTTGATTTTTTATGTCGTGTGATAGTTATCTAAATTTGAATGGCTAACTTTGTTGCAAGTTGAGCTTTTCTTCAACACAGTCGAAGCTTAGTGTTCCATTATATGTAGCGAGAGGTGTTGACCTACTCAATGCAGATTCTTTATGACTTATGGTTTGTGTTTTATGATGAATGATGCATCACAAAGGGACCAAATTAGCAGCATTGTCTCAGTGTGAAAGTTATATGTGGGTGGGTGGCTAACTTAAGCGCAAATTTAGCTTTTGTTTCAACAAAGCCGAGGCTTAGTATTCCATTATGTGTAACGAGAGGTGTTGACCTACTGAAAATAGGGTTTTGATAAGTGGGGGTTTGGTGTCATAAGTGTATAAGAATGATACAGCACAAGGGGACAAACTTAATGGCATTGTCTCAGTGTGAAAGTTATCTGTGCGTGGGTGGCCAATTCTGTGGCAAGTCGAACTTTCTTTCCAACACGCAAAAAGAGCAACAACTTTCCGTCTTAGTATAACATATGAATGAAGAATTTTTTTTGCAAATATATGCTCCTATAAATCATAGAATTGAAGCACAATTACAATGACTAATATGGCATGTTACTAGATTTACAATGACTATGTACATTTTCATACGTTATCATTTATGTATTATGTAGGAACAGAACCATATTCTATATATAGCAATCCGTAAAATTCCATGTAAAGACAAAATGTATAAATACCCTTCTAATAGTGATGATGAAATAATTGAGCATAGTTTCGTACAGTCACCAAATTGTCAAAAGGTGTCTTGAGTTTTTCGTTGATAAAACTTGCGAGTTTGTCTAAAACATTCTTTCATAAATCTCTAGAATGTAAAAGTGAGTCACAGGAAATCTTAGTATAGTCACAAAGTGTTGCAATATAACGCTTGACTTCAAACTCTTGTCAGTTAACAACACAGTCATGTTGACAAGCGTTTTTTTTTTTCATTCGTTACCTTGTTATCATCAATGCTCATAGATTTGAAAGGAATGTAGAACTATTACACTTTCTTCCCGATTCGTGATCAGAACAGCTTGGTATTTCCTCAGATTCCATCCGTTCTGGATTTCAAAGGAAATTAAGAGGAAATAGTCTCTATAAGTTATTGATAGCTTGTGTCGAGTTAGTGCAATTGATCTATGGCCAATAGTCACAATTGCGCATGTATGACCTTACTGGGGCTATAGAGACTAATTGTGGCCTAGACTATCGTTAGAGTAATGTCATCGATTATCATTGGTGTAAACTGATCCAAGTTCCGTCACAGGCTTAAATGTTGGGCACTTAAGAAAAAGACAATTTGCATTCATTTCCTCAGTTCACGCAGGTACCTATAAGTATCTAGTTTCGGTTAAAGTCGTCGTATATAGGAAGGTAGGTACAGGCTGAAGTTCTGTGACTAAGGAAAACCATTAGGTTGAGGACATGTAACAAATTCAGTAAAATGGATAAGGGCAATTATTGCTGTGAGCGACTTAAACCTTATAATCAAAATGTGAAATTAACGGATTATTTCCATCCTTTCATAAATTTTGCAAATGCAAAAGTGAGTAGAAGAAAAACGTATGCACCAGGGCTCCAAATCGAACTGTGAAATAAAATAGAACCCCCTCCCATTTAAAAAAGGACAAAAAACTTAAGCTTCTTATCTTATCAAGCCGTCGGCAAATATGAATGTTGAGCAAATATGATATATTCACGTAGGGCGCAATCACTTAGGTCGTGCGATCGTCATACCATTTTGGTGTCATGGGAATTTCAAGCAGGCCTTGACAGAACAAACCCTCTGAATTAAAGAAAAAACATTATGTGTTCCAAGGCTGTTTTGCGAGAGACGTACATTTTTACCTTCCAACTTGCCCGAAGTTAGCGATCGTACGACGATCGCACGACTTATGTGACCGCGCCTTTATCAAGTATTATGCAGTTCCATCACAGAACGTCGTATTCTCATCAATTAATATGAAGAACAGTTTGAAATTAATAATGGTGTACTTCCAGCAGAGTTATTATTGACTAGCCGTCATCCAGCGAAACGCTTAAGTGCTTGTAAAATAGTTATCGACATCTGAAATTAACTTCACGTTTGAGAACTCACACTGTTGTACTGGCGTCCGATTCATCTTACGTTCAATACTTTTGTCCTCCAGGTCTAAAAATGCAGTCATGCTTGACCATCTAAAGGAGATACGTCCCTCAGGAGTTGGACTTAAGCTTCCAAGTGGTGAAAGTATCGGGATTTATCTGCCAATGGCGCCCGGGTGTCTTGTCAGAAGTTATTCTTGGTAATGGAGTTCCCGTCTGATGGAACAGGAGAACAGGAATGTTGGTATGCCTGGAGGACTTGTTGGTATGCTTGACGGACCCGTCAGGCATACCAACAAGTTCACCGCAACGAATTTGATACTGGCATGAACCTTTCTTTTACTGACTTTAAGATAAGGATATCTCGTAAAAAAACACATCTGAAACTACCCTTCGGCAACGTTTCAATGTAAAAACGGACATTCAGGGTAAAACGAAACGAGCTATGTATACCAAGTTGTATGACTCGCTCTATGACCAGGAACAACGTTTCAACTCCTCGATCTATAGCATCAACGATCAAATCTTGATAATTGTAGAACATGCTTAAATTGCTAAAACAAATGACTGAATATATGATTAGGACTATATATATATATATATATATATATATATATATATATATATATATATATATATACATATATAAATATATATATTTAGTGAGAGAGAGAATGAGAGAGAGAGTACTCCGTGATTCAAAAGCTGGCTTTCTGACTAAACTTTGTGTCCTTGGGAGAGGCACTTAACACGATTTTTCCCAGTCTACCCAGGTGTAAAAACGGGCGAGAGGATTGGACAGATAAAGGCTGTAGAGGTAGAGGGTCGAGCTCTGTCTTCCAATGCCTCATAGACACGGTGAATTACAACAACTAATGGCACCAATGGCTAGAGGACTATCTTAACCATTGCCTTTTCTTCAGGTAATACTGTCCTACGGTGTAACGTCCCCAGAGTTATATATTGCGATTAAGTTGATGCTGGAGTATTTATATTAAGTCTATCTGGCGTCACCGAAACTATTAAACGCAACCGCACATTCAATAGAGTGTCACACATCCCCACTATTCTACAGCACCGTTTAAAGCAGTAATACGCACCGGTAATAACACTGACACAAATTACAGGCCCAGCCTAAATTACAACAGTTCCAATAAGCCACGGAAAGCATATATCCATGTATATAAGTGGTATTAATGACAGCAATCACACACGGCACGTCCAAGGCTATAGAACAGTATTACCGTCACGTATAAGAGTGGTGATTCTAGGCCCCCTAGTTGACCTCCAGACGTGAGGTCTTTGGGGGGCAAGGACGCTTTAGCAAATGATCGATGCGCCATTTTAGCTGTAGAATGGGTCCATCAATGCCGAATCTTCGGGGATATATTAGAAGTACTGCAGATATAAAAAGGTAAGAAGT
Organism: Branchiostoma floridae; assembly: GCF_000003815.2. Lineage (NCBI taxonomy): Eukaryota > Metazoa > Chordata > Leptocardii > Amphioxiformes > Branchiostomatidae > Branchiostoma > Branchiostoma floridae. The sequence continues at coordinate 320,594 of NW_023365820.1, forward strand.
TATATTGCAACTATTCGTTGGACATGTATAACAACTTTTTATGACTATGATTTATGACTAAGTTAGAATATTAAACTGTAGAATTTTGGGTTATGTTCTTTTTAGGTGATTTTCCACGATGTAAAATCATGGAATATTTCTTTGCGAAGATTCACAGTGATAAAAGTAGCTGTGTGTTATATAATGCTTTGGTAACTTCGCCAAATGGTGTATGTTCAGTTTTGCTCTTGTTAGGTGGATGTGGATACATATATGTTTGATGTAATAAGTATAGATTGAAAAGCCTGGGATGGATGTAAATGATGTTTTGTGGGTAGGTAATGGTAGGCGTTGGGAATACAACTAAGTTCGTCAGTAGGCCTGTTGGTGATCTCCTTCAGTACTGCAATGAAACTGTGTAAGTATGTGTATTTGGATGTAGACAGCATAACTCCAGAGTCTGTAGAAGACATTTTATGACATTTGAAATCCATATAGGAGTCTGGAAACAAAAGTAAATTATGATGATAGGCCTCCGAGCGGATTCCCACAATATTGCAGAAGGATGTCAAATTTTGAGGCCACGTTTTCTGGAATGGCAACAATGATAGCTTCTCTAACCGTATAGTAATATTTTTCAAAGGGAAAATGCTTCTGAAATGTCATATTTTAGATGCTCATCTACAGTGGTCAGGGGGGCGTTTTAATACACACGGTGTAAATATCTGACAAATTGTTTTACGATATCTTATAGCTCTGCCGCAGTAAGAACTCCACTCTTGAGTCCTCTTGGCGTATGTCCAGTGGTTTATAGCCACTCCTGGTATAACCCTAGCCAAGTAGACCAATATAAGGTACTTAAATTGCATGAGTGATGGTAGGTCTTTATATACCAGTTATAAAATAATACACAGAACGTCATTCGATTAAATTTACAAAATGCGTCATAGCAAAACGTCAAGTGCCTTGGAGGCTATTGCCAACAAATTTAGTTGTTAAACCTCGCGTACAAACTTGTCACACTAAGTGGGGTACTTTGAATTGGCGTTTACACACATGACAAATTAAAAGAAGAACATTTATTGATTACGAGCAACAATCATTATTAAGTATTATTAATCCGGCTGACGTGTTACGTAAGTTGTAACGTCATCTAGCGGCAGGAATCAAGATCTAAAAGAATGAAAAGAAATATTCGATTTTCAATTACATCACAATGTCAATAATCCTTTAACCCTCATCCGACCGTAACATTTTTACGACGAATCTGACCGTATGGGGTCATTTTTGACCCCATTTTGTTTTGCTCATAGACATATTTCTGTTGACTTATTTTGTCATTTCTATGTATTTCCTGTTTCACCAATATATGAAAAATATTTTGACAAGTTTTGGTGTCAGTAGTTATTACTCATTATCATAATTTATGCAGAAAATGAGGAGAAACCACATTTGCTCTGAAAATCTACCATACTCAACCTACCTAAACAATGTTTTGTCTTATCGATTTCTAAACAAAAGTTTTGATGCTGCAATAATGCTTATAGCATAATAATGCTATTAACAAGAAAAAATACAATATTTGTGAAAAGTAACAAATTTATTACTTAATTATGCACCATATTCCGCCATCTAAACACATACATACAATAACTCTTGTCTATTTTCCCGCAAAGATCTTTCTTGTAGGTTCCTTCTGCACATTCTGTCCATATATTGTTTCTTAATCAATTAGAAACATTTTCACTTTCATCAGCAAATGTAATTAGTGCGTATTATCATAATTTATGCATAATGTCGAAAAACTGTGTTTTACACTAAAATACTAAATTTCTTTCAAAATATTCGGTGTTTCATCATCTAAGCAACTATAACTTATTGCTGTAATAGCAATGGTGAGGAATGCCTGTTATTTTATTGAAATGTCTTGATATTTATGTAATTAATGATTCATAATTGGCTGGGGTCATTTTTGACCCCACCGAACCAGGCACAAACTTTCAAGTATAGCTTATACAATAATGGACAAAACTCGGTGAAAAATTGGTAGATGTTGTAAGACATGTATACAAACAAATTCATGGAAGGAATTTTTTCTCCGATGAAAAATGTTGCTATGACAGATAAGAATATACGCCTGGGGTCAAAAATGACCCCATACGGTCGGATGAGGGTTAATAATATTATGGCTTAAAGAGATAAATACATGCTAAGTTTTAGTGACATAAGCACTTTTAGGAGATCTCGGTTTCAATGTTGACAACGTAGCTGTCCACAGTTGCCCGCACATGTTGGCCAAAACATTTTTCGAAAGAGTAGCTACCTCGAGTAACCATGGCTTTAAGGTATGCTATCAAAAATAAAGTGTAAAATAATAATGTCTGCTTCCACTTAAGTTGCCAATAGCATCATAAAATGACGTCATACATGTTTTAGGTATTAGTCGGGTCCGCCATCTTGGGTCCATCAAACTTGACTTTTCAAAAATGCGTTTTTTTTAGCAAACACAATCACAAATGACATCATAAATAGACTTAAACATTCATAGGAACATGTTTTTATGAAAAAACAGTTAGTTACGAATTTTAAGAAATAATGTCGCAACTGTGAATCCCTCGTAGATGATAGATAGTTACACCAATCGTATAACTTCTTTAACGTTGTGGAATCGCGCTCTTGCAGTGGTAGCGAGCATGCATACCATGTCCACAATTCCGAAGAATGACGTCGTTCTACGTCATCAATAATCACATCCAAATGTGAATAAGTGAATATTAAAACGGATAAGCAGCAAAATCATTTATCAATTTGTTTCTATCAATTCATAGCTATAGGTTATTTTTGTGGGAATATATATTCAATTCTTGAAGTGAATACCCTACTTTCCTTGACCTTAAACCTACTTTGATCAAGGACGTTACATAACTTGCTTTGACACTGATAGAATGAAATAAGGTGATGCCGACACCAACATGACTTTAATTCCTGTGTTTTCCACTTAATAACAAGAGTTTAAAATTCTCTCGGAAGCTAATAAATAAGAAAGAACGAATTACAATTCATCAAAACAATTTTCCCTTTCCTGAGCCAACGACGATTTGGCATCCACGGAAATTACATGCATTATCTAAAAAGCAAGACTTCAGAATGCCATTCGTTTTCGTGCCGCTCAGTTTCAACTTTGTACAGTCATTCCTATATCCATTCAAATCTCCTGCAAGCAAACCTTTTACATTGATTAATGCAATCGCCCCACACTTCTCATCCTCTGGTCAATAAGTCGTATATATGAAAGTAAAGGCAAGGAGACGGGTTATCCATTATGGCTCCCATTAAGGAAATAAGTAACTGTTTTGGGCCCTCTCTGTTCGAATAAAATGCACTTGGATTTATGCCTCGTTGGAGAGAGTTCAAGAGCAAGGTTGTGTGAGGAATGTTAAGTGTCCATGTAATCGATACGTAAGGAACTATTTCCACTAGACGACAATCGCGCTGCGCTCTCACTGAGACCTGAATAGGATATATGTATCCTTCGCTTTCACACTGGGTATTTCATACAAAACGCAAAAGTGTGACTGAGAAGACAACAAAACACACAAAGTGTAAAAAGATTTTGGTTCTCTATATAATTCGTTGAGGGATACGCCAAATTTATAATTCGTTGAGGGATACGCCAAATTTAAGGTCGCATTGACCGCGCGGTGAGAGCGCTGTCCAAGTGGAAATGTGGTATAAGACGACCATAGAATGGGCAGTGCAAAAATCTATGGCTCTGAAATGTTGGGGGTTTGCGTAATGTCTACATCAATAATGGTAAATTTTAGCCGTGTGATCTGAGAATGGGACCTTTTGGCGGCGGTTGATCTGTCTAGGTGCACTTGAGATTCTAATCTTCTCGTGTAGACTGGGTCGTTCGTCGTGGAAAGGTGTAAGGCCACAGCAAGTAAATTTTATGGATGACATCAGTGCGATCATTGATTTCGCCTGATGTCAGAAAAAAAATCATACTTGTGTACATATAGAAGTGACACTAGGGAGGTAGCCATGACTGTAGTTGCAGAAGTGAAACTTGTTGGATAGTTGTAAAATTGCCATCAATATGGAAGCAATGACTGTAGTTGACAGCTTGGCAAATGATACCAGTATACCACACTAGTATCACTTTTACTACACTATAGCTAATTCACTTCTTTATGATCAATACAAGAATGAAGTTAGTTATAATACGTTAGTTTTGATGCCACGTTTTGTCACTTCAAATCTTATTGCGTTTACGTTTATGGTTTCTATTTTGAAAATTCAGCCATCTTGTTTAATTTTCGCATTTTTTTCGCGCTATCTCATTATTTCTGCACTGTGCATAGGATGCCAACCATAAAATTTACTTGCTGTGGTCTAAGGAAATATTGCAAGGTCTTTGACTGCGGCAAAAATCCGTTACAACAGTGAGGGAGAATAAGAGCAAGATCGGACTCTAGCTTCCTTGCTGAGTATCAGCTGAGTGCTCTTGCTCTTGCTCTTGCTGGCAAAAAGTGTAGATGTTGGCATATATTATATTGGCATCCGGTCCATATGTGTTACTAGTGTTTTCTTTGGGGGATGTGGGGCGCTTTTGACAAATTAGCGAAAGAAGCTTGGTGGTCGTCATTCCAACGTCCTGATGGGTATGTCGTGTAAAGTGCCTTTCCCAACGGCACAAAGTTAAAGTTATGGCGACTATTGAACATGGGTTTTAGCGGTTCTGAGCCCAACAAAACATTTTAACAGTGAAGCAAACAAAGAGACATAACTATGTGCATTCAACGGATTCTTTTTGCAAGTGACCTAACAATATATTAATATTTAGCAAAAAAAATGGTCATACAAATATATCATATTAATGGAAAGCTACCTTTAAGATAGTGCAACCTCCTTATCATGAAAAGGCATGTCACTTGGTGTCTGAAAGAAACTACCTCTCTAAGTGGTATTTTGAAAATGACAGCTACGTTGTAACACATGTTAGAAGCTGCACTTTCTATATAGAAACATGTACCCGTCAGAAGTCCAGTGGCTTGCCAGAGCTCACCCTCACACTCAGGGTTGACATCGCGGCAAAGCCTAACGATATCACCCCTGACAATTCAGCCAGGGTATTTGGGTATTTGGGGCGCCCTGCTTATGAATATTAATGAGCTTGCCTGATTTGTCGCGGGCCAATCAGCGACCGGATTGCAAGTTTCGAACAAACAGCGTACGGCGCGGCGTGTACAAAGATCTGTATATCTTTGCGTGATGGTAATGTTTTTTTTTCGCATGCTAGGTCGGTACATGTATACGGTGATGCCGTGGTTACCCTATACCCACAGAACCGACAAATGTTAAATTTGGTACCTGATAAAGACGTCTGGACGCTGAAAGAACGTTACGCCGGTACTGTTATCTTGCTCTTGAATATTAATGAGTCGCCTTATATGGCGCCTTTCCGAGCTTTCGACAACAAAAAGCCGATAGGCTGACAGTTGGTTAGAAGCCACGCCCCAAATACCCAAATACCCTGGCTGAATTGTCAGGGGTGATATCGTTAGGCTTTGCCGCGATGTCAACCCTGAGTGTGAGGGTGGCCAGAGCTATAAGCCTTGAGTTCGATTCCAGCTGCGTTGCTCACCCGACATGCTGTTGTATTGGAAATGTTTGCATTGTTTTGGACGGGACGTTAAGCCGTGGTCCACAAGTCCTGTTCATTGTGCAAGTCAAAAGAACTAGGGGGGTTGCGCCACTACAATGAACCTGTACAAACTATACATAGTGTCTTTCTAGCGTCACGATCAGTGGTAGGTAGAATAGCTTCGTAGTGAGTTCGAGACCACTTTTTTTTTCAAACTTTTCGCAATTGCTAGAAGCAAACCTATTTTACTTTCACATATCTGTTCAAGAAAGATATTGTGCAGCCCCTTTAAGTTTTATTTCCACAGCATTTGATGACTTCGTCTGCGAATGAAAGATAAGAACGGTTATAGTTTATAAACTCGACATACATACTTACACCCCATGCGTCCATTTCATGTATATTGCTAATATCTAATGCCATTTTGTGTTAAATCCAGAAAAACCAAAGAAACATTTGTTCATTTTACTAGAAGACAAAGACACTCATCACATAGTCATGGGTAGTGCAGGACTATTTTGTGTCATTAAAACTTTTATTGTGACCCCGGGGGCGCCCATCTCAACCAACCCCTTATTTAAGAACAGTTATAGTTTATAAACACGACATACATACGTACACCCCATGCGTCCATTTCATGTATTTTGCTAATATCTAATGCCATTTTGTGTTAAATCCAGAAAAACCAAAGAAACATTTGTTCATTTTACTAGAAGACAAGGACACTCATCACATAGTCATGGGTAGTGCAGGACTATTTTGTGTCATTAAAACTTTTATTGGGACCCCAGGGGCGCCCATCTCAACCCCTTATGGCCTACGGAACAGAGACATCCATCACTTAACAGTTATAGTTGCTAGAAGTGATTCCCCAAATGGAGCGTGTTTCCTAAAAGGATACACGGAAAATTTGACGACCGTGCCATTAGCGAACAACCGTGTTGGTGGGTGGTCCCTAACGATGGCGTTTGCTACAACCCCCAAGAGAGAAAACGCATGGAGAAGAACATTAGTAACAGTTTGCCATTCAACTATGATCACAACTGCTAGTTATGTTTTTATTCCTCTTATCATGGGATGATAATGTGATCAATTTTGATTTTGAGGAATGAGGAACCGTAAAAAAGTACATATTAGCTTGTAGAATCACATGTAAAGTTTCGTAGTCATTAGATCTTACAACAAACTATATAAGCGTATTAAAATTTCTGTAGAAGAAGTGAAGTTTAAGTTTTGAGACAAGACTTCCTTCCTATTGTAAGCCCACACAATTTCACCTTAAGAATATTGTGTTTAAAGATTTGTTTTAATATCTATGGGTCTATCTTAAGCACTTTTTGCATTGCGATGCCGTTTGCCAGTTCAGCTTTTGAAATGTGACAATGACAATGTAGCAAAGTTTGTATTCAAAGAAATGTACTCTCTCTAAACTGCAATCCAATAGTAATTTCAAAGATGTAAGGACAGTAGGGCTGTGTAATGGGTACGGTATCGGAGGACACTTTTTTTCTACTTTGGGATAGACGACGACAATGTGGCACTGCAGTCAAGTTAGTAACTTATTCTAACAGTGCCACATAAAAACTACAGGCAGGAAATAATGGTAGCAGACTAAAGTCATGTACTTTTTTTTACACCTGGGTGAAGTGAGGAAGGTCGTGTAAACTCCTTTCCCAAGGGCACAACGTCGAGAGCGCGGCGGGGATCGAACTTAGGACCTATGGATTTTGAGCCCAACAGTCTACCAGTTACGCCATACACGGCGCCAAAATTTTAATTCATCTTTATTACTTGAATGTTATTGAATGAAGAAGAAACGTCACGTAAACTTGTGTTTTTGATATCCATAGGTATTGTCTTCAATGTTCCAAACCTGGCAGATAGCCAATATAGTGCCGCGAGGGAAAGTTTGTCAAACTTAAGTACGGAGAATCGAACGTTGGCATGAAACTCCCGGCGGCAGATCACTCACCCTTCCCCGCTAGGCTCAGACAATTAAGCAGCACCTCTTTGGTTAAATGGCAGATCTCCAACAACGATCAACACTGTCTTCCGGGAATCCAAATTCCCGGAGGAATGCAGGAAAACTTGATAGTCTTCCATCATAGCTTGTAAAATGTCCAATGGGATATCGGTAAAATCCCTGAGTATAGGGTAGGCGTTGGACATTACTTTATTGCACACCCCTTAAGAGAAATGATGTTTTGAGTGTAAAATATTCATCAAGCTCTATTGCGTAAGTCTCAAGGGGACCAAATTGGTGTTAGCCTAGTGAACAATAATTTTTCAACCTAAGCTAACAGTGTCAAAGACATTGAAGATGTCGATTTTAGACTTTGCACTCTTACGTAAGGAAACTAGGCAAAGTTATACGCGTGTACAGGACGATAAAACTATCGGGGATCGGGTTGATATCTAGCTATATTGTTACATCTTTTGGAGTTATGATTCATTTTTAAAAGTACAAACAAAAAAAGAAAAAGAAAAATAAATACAGTTTAAGAAACATATTGCTTTATTTCTTAAGGGTTACATAAAATAGTAGATATGAAATAAGAAAAGGTTGAAAAATATTAGTCTTATACCACCAAAGAATTGTGTATAGATATCCAAAATGTATTTGTTTCTTAACCATGACATAAAAAAAGATTATACCAATGTAGCATAGAGAATGTATTGCTACACACATGAAATTTGCCCATGACAAATGCAACATTCTATGCCCTTTTCTACAGCAACCTTTCTTAAACTAATTGAATCGATTTGACCACACGACCCCCTAGGTTATAAATTAACGGCCTGGACATTTTGGCGTGACCTTTTGGGTTGATTGACGACTGCAATATGCGTCGTGTGCACAGAAGACTTAGATTTATTCACGTTTATTTTTTCTACGAGCTGTAAGGTCTCGATCATGTTCAACGGTTTAGAAATGACAGTGAGAGGGTTGCCCTATAGGCCAACGGTCACTGTACGAGGGGCGTTCAACAGGTAATAACTCTGACCCACTTCCAGGTGTTTGATCTAGATGAAATTTTGCATGTGTAATGATTCATATCTCTTTAGTTTATGTTGCAAAAAACAGCTCTGAAATAATTGTGGTTTCTGATTACTGGTGTTTGAACTGAGTTAGGTGTGAAATGGACCAGGTGTGAAATGGAGCTAGTTGAGTGTCGCGCAGTGATCCGGTTTTTGTATTTGAAAGGACGCACACCAAAGGAGACTTTTGATGAAATGAAACAAACTCATGCTGATGATTCTCCATCATATGACCTTGTAAAACGCTGGCATCCTGAATTCAAACATGGCCGGAAGTCTGTGGAAACAGCTCCCAGACCTGGTCGTTCCTCTTCTGCCATTGATGAGGCATCTGTTGGAGGACCAACCTGGGGTGTCCTACAAAAACGGTGTCCAGAGCTGCATCAAACGATGGGAGAAATGCATAACTCTGGGTGGTTCTTATGAAGAGAAAGACTAATAACTGTGCCAAGTTTCATTTATCTCCTGCTATGGGAAATGAGTCAGAGTTATTACTTATTGAACGCCCCTCGTACTGGCTGGCTTGAAAGCTACGCTGTATTCTAAGTGTAATGAGTATCTTTTCTGGTTCTCTCTCATATCATAATCTACGTTTTGATAACTTTTGCTTGACATGTATCTTTGGTTACGCTTGTTTAATGGTAGCACTTGATATGTGAATAAAACGCCAAAAGTATTTTCTGCTTTTTTGAAACCAATTTCAATTAAGTAATTGTTTAGTATTGTCATGTATGTGCTGCGTAGAGCTGGGAGTTTGAATTTGTCTGAATGAATTGTAACAATAATAAAATGGAATTTTCTATACCTCTGTGATACATTTTGAGTTTTTGTGCTTTATCTATTCATACAACACCACCTGCCACATAAGTCTTGCATACCACAGGACACCAATACGCAATTTATAGCCATATTCATGTTGTAATAGACTTTAGACGAGACGAGTATCGTTGCATAGATTGATTTATCATTGAATTGTTGCCTTTCATCATGCCATCTGCAGATGTCATGAAGTTCATTCTTCCCATAATCATTCTGTTGGTCTCACTGACTCGCTGGCTCCCAAACGGCGCATGGTTACATAAAATTCAAAACTGTACAAGCTTTAAAAAAAAAAAATTGATGAACCATACGTGGACCTTTGACCTAACTTCCTGCCAGTATCCTAGCATGTAAATATAATTGCGAGAACACAAAAGTAGACACACCAAAACAAATATTTATGGGTAAAAAGTGTTGTATGGTCAATGGTTTTAACGGTCAGTGGCAACCCATTCACGTACGAACGTTAGGACTGCAATAATTTGCTAACAGTTGCACATTCTTTAACAGTGGTGGGCAATGACCCTAATGGACGCAGGCACAGAAGGCCCAAAAGGAGTCCATACAGTATTTCAGCCTATTTTCGACTTTTAGCAGGAAAATGTAAGTAACATTTCATATTGGTGAGACAGTGTAGGTTGCATATGTTTAGATTCGGCCCAAAAACTAGGTTTTGGTCCATCTTTTCGGTCTGTGCTGACCCCTAATTTGAAGTGCTGAGTCCCAAAAATGACGTCATGAAAAAGCAATATGGCGGCAGGTTTGACCACTAGAATAGTTGCACTGGTCAGAAAGTTTAAAGATTAGACTTTTGGACACTTGAGATAGCGGGCTGCTGTGTAGGGTGAGTTCTTATGACCTGGAATGTTCACGGATGAGATTATGACACCCTGAACTTGCTAACTTTTACATTATCGCCTATGCAGATTTGTATTAGTGGTAACTGCTCTGGTGTAAGCTTCAGAAGTTCTTTGTGCAGCAGAAGGAAGGCTGTAAGTAAGCTCTAGTTCTCAAAGAAGAGCGAAGGCTTAGGATTGTTGCAAATCACATCACACAGTCAGAATGTAAAGTTTAAGGAGGTCGTGCCTTGACTTACGAGCCAAGCAATGCTCTTTGCAAAATTTGCCGGGAATTGAAGGGCTGACTGAAATCCTTTATGTTCTCGCTAGTCTTGAAATGGTTCTGATTCGGCAATATACCCGGTGCCGTTGCGAACATCACATTAAAAGAACACATAGATAAATGGTTAACCTTACAAGAAAGTCTATCGATGCGTATACATCTTGTACGTCCTGACTATGAAGAATCTGTAACGAAAATAATGTAGAAGAAACTATCTCCTTTGGGATATGAAGCAATCTATCACATCAAAGTTTTGGTTGGGAGAACAAGTAGATAAACCAAGGACATCATTCTTTATCAAATACGATATACAATCCATAGGCAGTTACTTAGACAATATAGTAACTTATACATTCTTGTGTAATGTTGGAAGCCGAGCGTGAACATTTTGTTGTTGTCATTTACTTTTATCTCCAATACTTAGCGGCACCTTTGGGAGATTGATGTATTTAACTATTATGTATCGTAACCTCATTTGTCAATTTTTTTTTATATTTTGCATGTTGTTAATAAGCCTTATGAAAATCAGCTACAGGAGCCTTTATATGATGACATGTCGATACTACCTTCATTGACCTTTGGGTATGATTATGTAGACCATGTAAATTTATAAGAATACAAAGCCTTTTGGGTCTTTTTTTTCTCTTTACATCATTCTCCATTAGCCACCACCACCCTCGGCAGATCAATGCATCCATCTACCAGGTAATAACATACAAACTGATTTGACAAGGGTATGTCCACGAAGATAAACGAAATCCAGGAAGACGTGACTATATTGAGGCCGACGGCCCGCCTTTAACAACATCAACGTGACTGTGAATCTATTTTCCCGTGCTGATCTGGTATTTGAATCGCAATTTCGCTGAGAAGATTGGCCTGGAGTCAGTAGGGATTGCCTGGACAATTACGACCCCGATAGGTGTAAAGATTCGTGCGTGGCATTGGTAAGAAAGATGCTACGATTGCCTTGAAACAAGTGCAGGTTGTGTCCCACAGGGCATGATCATCGTACCACTATCCTTTGAAACGTTATCACCCACCCCCAATACCTTCCGGTGATGGCTTTTAAAGAAGCTGTATAGTGAGTCGCCATCGTCTATGAATCAACCAATACAGCACAATGCAGCCTTGTAGCTGAAGTTTGTGTCCCACAGGGTATGATCATCGGACCACTATCATGTGCAACGTTATCACCCCGACACCTTCCAGTGGTGGCTTTTAAAGGAGCTGTATAGTGAGTCGCCATTGTCTTTTGATCAACCAACACAGGACCACCATGCAGCCATGCGGCTGAAGAAGCTGAATGGTAATTGGTCAGCTTGGAGAGGGCACGAATCATAAACTCTTACTTGGACCTTTGACCTAACTTGCTGTCGTACCATGTAGAAATACATTTTTAAACAATGAAGCAGAAATATAAGAAACAATGTAACACAATGTCTTACTTGCTAAACTGTATTTGACTAGTATGTTTGGTAGCATCTTCATGATGGCGACTAAACAACGTGTGAAAGGACACGAAATATAAACTCTTGTAATCTTTCTACAAATTTTCAAATTAGACGATCATCTCTGTGATTTCTTTGAACCGTTATTGTTTCAATGTTATAGGATCATGAGCATCCACCAAAAAGAAGTTACCCAAGCAATTGGATATGTCTTTGAAAATGGTCAAACATTTCAGACAGCCATTCGATGCCTTTTACCAGTGGCACTAAATAATGACCATCGACGGATCATGAACAACATTAAGTATACAGTCGTATTTTAGATTTATAGTTCTATCACACATTTCTTTAACCCTCGGTTGTTGCTCTTGTATTTTTGTCACCAGCCTGCATTTGCTATAAGTTCAACCCAAGCTTCGCAAAGTGTAGCTACCAATTAGGCCTTGTTATATGCTTTGCTTGTCTGCATTTGTTTCAATGTTCTTTTGTACTCTCAGTTTGTTTCCGATGACGGCACGAAAATAAGCATGTTGAGCTTGAGTGTGTCGCCATCATGGAATGTATTTATCTGTTGCAATAAAAATAGAATAAAATAAAAATTAGGGCAAGGGTATACTTGTTGATGTTGGAAAGGCTTCTATTCCAGTAGATAGCTGACACGCTGCGACGTTAAGAGGACGTGTGTAACCCAATTGGAATATCATGCTAAATGCTAAATGCTTAACCCTATTCAGACCGGGCTTTTTTGGTCATCCCTGGACGGGGGGGTGGTGGCTTTTGAGGCCCTCCACTTCTAAGTCCTCTAACTCTTGAACGACGTGCTGTAGGGCTACCGAATTTTCAGGACATGATATCGACATAATATCTAATGAGTATTTGACGATTAACGTTACGTTGACGTAAGATGACGTAATTATGACGTCATCAATTTGGTTATATTGGCCGGACCCATGAAAAAAGGGTATTCTCAGAAAACTTCAAGTTATACTACAAAAATGTAACAACAAGTGCAGATAAAATAATAATGTTAATTACGACTTGTATTGCCAATAGCAACATCGATGACGTCATAATGACGTCATAAAATGACGCCATGCACATCTAAGATACGAGTCAGGCTCCGCCATATTATATCCACCATCTTTAATTTTTAAAACTACTTTTTTTGCAACAAATAATCACAAAGGGCAATGGAAATAGACTAAATTCATTCATTTATATGTTTTTTTGATGAAAAAATACCAGGTAGTTACAAATTTTAAGTGATGATTAGCTTGTTATTCTTGATCTGGCCATACGGTCCGCCATCTTGGATTTTGGTCTGATGACGTCATCAAATTAGCATGATTTATGCATATATGATTATGAAAGATATGCTTAATAAAATAAGATTTTATACATGTAACAAAATAGTAGTAATATAGCAAATAAATGTGAAACATACAATATGCAATGTCAGAACCAAAAATAGTGATTTTTGTCAAAACTGACTGTCAGCAAACGGTTGCCATGGCAACATTAAAAATGGAAAATTAGTCAAACTTCGTGAAACTGTTGCTAACAATATTTTAGGTAAACTCACCAAATTTGGTGGCTTTAGCGTAAGGCGTTCTGGCGTTATGGGACATCGAAGTTGGTGCGGACCTCAAAAGCCCCCCCCCCCGTCTGAATAGGGTTAATACAACTAAAATTGCAACAAAACACATGAAGTTTAAAAAATGCAAATTGTGCACCATCAAATCGCAACAATAGTAGGATGGGAATGAAAATATCGCAAATTCATATTTGAATAATTCCGCTTGACTAATTATGATTCGACAGGGAAACAATATCACAGTAACATTAAGACAGATATGCCTTGGTACTTATGCATTTCCGCTTGTTTGAACTAAACTAGCTTAACCACGAAACAAAGTATCAAAAGCAACTTCCCCATTGTCCTTCAACGTTCAAGCAGACGCGTGCGTGCACTTGATAATTTGATGAAAATCACAATGGATGACTATTGTTCCTCTGGGTGCCGTATAACGTGAAGCCTGCATACAGAAAACTGATCGGATCAATAACACGGTCTAGCTTTCTTCTCAAGACACAGAAACCAAAATGAGCCCACCATCTGTTATTCGAGAACTCCGTATTATTGCGCACGATGGTACAATTTGTCACGTTATCTGTACTAGCTTGTTAAAGTCTGCTTGGGCTCGCAAAGCTGATACTAAAAAATGCTTTGTTAGAGATCTATTTTATTCACTCGTAATTGTGAAGCTTTGATCGACATAAATCTAACAAAAGAAGCTTTAAAAAGTGCAGTAGCTGCTGTGTGTTGCTCATTGTACTACGATTGTAGGTGTTTTTCGAAAATGTTGCCTATCAAATTCTAGCGGGGGCTTTTAAAGCTAATACTGAAAAATGCTTCGCTAGGGCTCTACTAGATTCACACGTCAATCTGCAACCTCTAAATGGCCACAAAAGAAGCAGAAAAAATTACATTGGCTGCTGTGTTTTCCTGTTAAATTCTAGCCTGTGCTTTCAAAGCTAATACTGAAAAATGCTTTGTTACGCGCACAGTTCTTTTATATTCACCCGTAAATTTGAAACCTCTACGTAGACATAAATCAAGCAAAAGTTGCTGGAGAAAGAAACGGGTTGTTTTTGTTCTACCCATATTGTGCTACGACAGTTGTTTGTGAATATAACCCCATCACACAATAACAATACAAGAACAACAATTATGTTCTTTAAAATTCTGCTTATCGAATTCTAGATTGGGCTGATACTGAAAAATACCCCGTTAGCGATCTTAAATCCAAAGCATATGAATTATGCTGTAAATATGTATAAATCGAGCTAAAGGAACTAGGGGAGAAACAGACTGCTATATATCTATTGTACCGTTACAATGAATGCACTAGACAAATGTGTCCAAATTTGTTCTCGGGGTGACTGGCATGATGTGAATGTTGACCTTGTCCCGACCCCCGTTCAAATGTCTTTGGCAAGCTGCCGAATGTCAGGAAGTGAACATTGCCACAAATGCCCGAGATTTGACATTTTTCACGTGTGAAATTTGTTACATGGTTGTGGTATAATTTGTGAAAAATAATTGACTTTTAATATTTGCGTAGGCAGCATCGTTTTTTAAATGATTTCTACTGTACTTTTCAAACTACCGCAACAGTTTGTGCTGACTGTTACAAACAGTATATATCCCTAGAGCCAATAATACAAGCTGTTCTGTGCCTACAGCTAACTAACAGTCGAAGCAGAAGGTTCGACATCTGTTCACACTATGACAGCTTTAATGGCATCTGGCTTTTATCTTAGACTATAAACACATGAAAGATGTTTATTGGCCTCTACGGGCTTAATACCTATCACTGTAACAACAATGAATTGAGGATTTACAGCCTAAAACATGCATAAAATACCACTACTACTATTACAGCATTGAAGTACTTGTATATGGGGGTCAAAAGTTAGAAAGGAGCAATTAGTTCATTGGTGCAGCAGTTAACCCGATCAAACACATAAACCTACGTTAAATTATAAACTTAGGCAACATTGACTGGATTATATGGATGCCATCCTCGCGTGCATTATTTTTGTAAGTTTTTGACCATTGTGTAAATCATACAAATGGGAAAATGAGCAAATATATGTCATTATTTTTAAAATGGATAATAATTCAGAGGTCAATTCCAAAGTAAAAAACAAAGTTGTAAAATACCAAAGATTAAGAAGCTTCTGTTGAGTAAACCATACTCTGTGTGTTATTTGTTCATCGTTTCTGAACATTCCATAAATTACATGAAGGTGAGATTTAAAGATAGAGGTGATTTTTACCATTTTTTAGTTGTTTTTTTTTTCATTCCCACACTCGCATCAGTTATAGGGTTTTTAGAGGATGTCATCCATGTAATTTATTCAACATGGTTTAATACCATAAAACTATCAATAAAACAAGAAACGTGACTGCAGCTGACAGTTTACACGCTGTAAAGATACCCTTTGACAGCACTCTACTCAAATATTTGACGTATGTGAAACCATAAAATGTCTTCATGAATTTATCATAATGACACTGCATTTTATTCATAGCATTTGAGGGGCGTAAATCATATTGTTATAAAAGACGTTTGTGCTATATATTCTAAGCTTGTATTTTATTGCTATTTGCCTAGTTGAACCTTTAAGGTGACCAGAGTTTGTTTCGATTTATCATTTTTAATCCGCAATAAAATACAAACTTAACTGACCGAAGGCTATCACAAACTTCAAGCTTTAAACCTGTTTTTTTTTATAACAGTAGATAATAATAAAAGCAGTGTAGCAAGCCGGAGCTTTACATCTGATTTGATGATTTTTGTGAATTGTACCTATTTACCTTCAAGACGGGTATGTAGGTCTATAACTCTTAAAACCTGACAACGCCACTACAGTGTGATATGCATTATCGAGACCCCAATATCTTCCCACTTGCCGACATGCTATGCAACAATCTATAAAAAAAGATGCAAATATAGGCGCAAACACACAAGCACAGACAAAAGCAATACACCACTTTTTGACATGTTTCCAACATACATAAGGCATTTACATGTTTGACCGCTAACGTTACACTTAAAATTGTCTCAACAATGTCATAGTTTGTATGTGCTTTAGACACGGGCAGAATGTCGCAATGTGTTATAGACACGGACAGTTCTACAGGTGTTTAGCATAGTCCACATGCGGCGCTATATCACACAACTTTCCAACGCCTTTACCAGTTAAATCGTGTTTGCACATCAATACATTCCTACTTTGTTGGCATTCCTAGGATGCGACAACCATAATAGCACCATAAAAAACCAAAGATACGATCACAGATGTTCACAATCACCAAGACAAATACTGTAACGGACATCCCTTGCTAAGCACCACTCTCGCCCACCCGTTAGTAGTAATCCATAGCACTTTACACACACCCGTCCTTCTGCGTCAACGGCTAAATTCGTACCCTTTTGAATCCGATTTTTTTTACATTCCAATTAGACCGTGCCTGTTAGGCGTTTGCATTCATTTCCTACCACAGCGTGGTCTCTAAAAACAAATGCGAGTGGGGTCACCTCGCTTGACCTCTTCGTTTGATCAGCAGCTGTGCCACTGCAAATTACAGATGTAGAATTTGCCTTCGTTTTCCTCATTATTTTTCACAGCGCAGTTGCGATAGCAAATGTCTTTATACACTGAAGTTTAAGGCCCCATTTCTACTAGACGGCGATCACAATGCGCTCTCACTGTGACTCAAATAGGATATGTGTAACCTTTGATTTCATGCTGGGTATATCATGCAGCATCTAAAAGTGTAATTGAGAGAACAACAAAAGACACAAATTGTAAACAAATTTTGTTTCTTTTCTATACAGTTCGTTGAGTGATATGTCAAATTTTTGGTCGCAGAGAGAGCGCGGCGAGAACGCGGTCCTAGTGGAAAGAAGGTCTAGAATTTGCCTTCGTTTTCCTCATTATTTTTCACTACGCAGTTGCGATAGCAAATATCATTCTAAACTGCCACAAGTTTGTTTAACTGCCTTTCTTTGTGAAGCTCACTTTTAGTCTTATCTAGCTGTTGCAGTGTGAATAAATCTCTTCCAGCGTTTATAGTACGTATGACATATTTACCATTGGGAGTAATTAGCACAGTGACATAGTTTCGACATCACATGAATAAACTATAGTTGCAAGTCAGCCAAAGACCTCTTCAAGAGAAAACTTTATTCTGTTGGTTCTTGAAGCTTAGGTCTCGTACTGAGTGATGAGTTTTCATTATTGGTATATCATTCTCTTCCAGATAGTCCGTTTTGGTGCAAAGTTACAGACCATTGGGAGCAATTAACACAGTGCCATAGTTTCGACACCACAGGCATACTTGAGTTGCAATGCAGTCAAAACTTTCATTTGTATGTTGGTTCTTGGAGCTTAGGTCTAGTACTGAGTGATGAGTTTCCATTATTGGTATATCATTCTCTTCCAGATAGTCCGTTTTGGTGCAAAGTTACAGACCATTGGGAGCAATTAACACAGTGCCATAGTTTCGACACCACAGGCATACTTGAGTTGCAATGCAGTCAAAACTTTCATTTGTATGTTGGTTCTTGGAGCTTAGGTCTAGTACTGAGTGATGAGTTTCCATTATTGGTATATCATTCTCTTCCAGATAGTCCGTTTTGGTGCAAAGTTACAGACCATTGGGAGCAATTAACACAGTGCCATAGTTTCGACACCACAGGCATACTTGAGTTGCAATGCAGTCAAAACTTTCATTTGTATGTTGGTTCTTGGAGCTTAGGTCTAGTATTGAGTGATGAGTTTCCATTATTGGTATATCATTCTCTTCCAGACAGTCCGTTTTGGTGCAAAGTCACAGACCATTGCTTCCGTCCCACTCTAGTAGATTAAGGATATCCCTAAGTCATTATACGAACCCTCGAGGCAGTTTCCACTTAGGATTCATGCATCATTTCTTAATCCAGACACTCTCGTCTTATCAGCCGTTCCAGTTCCTTTCTTTATGTCGCACATTAACAATAATGAGGAAGTGGGTTTCTTGGGGAATTCTTGATACTTCATCTTTTATTGCAAGAGCAATTGGCAAGGCGCTCCCCTTGTTAGTTCTTGTGTTTTAATGATCGCAGCAAGAGACACTTCAAGAGACTATAATCTGACGAAGACTAATGGTTATGGATACTAATGGCTTGTGTAGACAGTGTTGTAATCGCTGTTGTATAAAAATCCCAGACAGTTTTACTAACCTGGGACTCATCTGATAGTCTCTGGAATGTACGCACACTAGGTAACAAAGATGACATTGGCATAAAACTTTGGAATTTTTTTGGGTAAAAGTTGAACTGTTTTGCAACTAAACAAATCCACGAGATTATCGAGTACTCTTATGCTCTACGTCTGGATCGCTCTGGACACGAGACTTTTCTCTCGAATGACGTCATCAATGGGTCAAAGGTTGTTGGAAGTTGATATCACTCCCTCCCGGTTGAAAGAAGGTTGGATGTTTAATTGAATGACCTAAATACGATATGTGCAACCATTGATTTCATACTAAGTATATCATATAGCATGTAAAAGTGTGACTGAGAGGACAACAAAACACACAAAGTGTAAAAGAAATTCGTTTCTTTTCGAAACAATTCGTTGAGCGATCTGTCAAACTGTAGGTCGCAGAGAGAGCGCGGCCAGAGCGCCGTCCTAGTGGAAAGAGGGTATTATTTATTGATCATGTAAAACGCTGTTCCCTCATCTTATTTTATCACCCTTGTCAAGAGCATAGCATTTTAGAATTATCCAAACGAACATGAAGTTTCTTTTTGAACTAGACAACCGAGGCCCTAAGTATGCCACGGAGTTGATGTTCAAAATAGCCTGTTTGGTGTCCACAGTAAACGTAGCGTGTGATTGGGGCTAAGCGGGCGGGGTGATTAGAGGTTACCGCGGCAGTTGATGGTCGACACCGCCGCGGGGGATTTGGCGAGACGGTGGATTTCAAGGATTAGCTGGTGCAGCATTCCTGCTACAATAAACGGACGTAGATTGCAAGATCAAAGTAGATAAAGCTAAAAGCCATTGTCCTCAGTGACTGATCATGATCATTCGTACGTCGAAGTCCCAAAGCATAGAAGAACTTTATTGCGCAACGATCGTACACGGTACAATGCATGGCAAAAGAAAGAAGAAAACAACTTATCATCCTAATTACCAAAGCAAGTATGAAACATAGTACATATGCAGATTACGAATATAGAATGAAATTTGACATCCTTATTTCTAAAACAATGAGAGCTAGAATAAAACATTTTACTACAATCGAGTGGGGCTAATTATGAGTTTCGGCATTTTTTTCTTATGACATAGCAATCTTTTATGAATTTACCTATTAGCATTGTGGGAGTTTTCACATCTGAATGTATAATCATGCTTCTTGTCACCAATGCAGTACTATGTAAAATGACAAATACGCAATATATACAGAATCTATTTTGCTTGATTCTACTCATGAATCTATAACGTTATACGTATTTTATTTTTATTTTTTCCAGGAAGGAATAGTGACGGTGTTCGAGCGATCGTTAATTCAAGTAAGGCATGATTTTTTAAGTACCTAGTAGTAGTACGATGTTGATTTTCTATAGCTCACGTGTTCTTGTCAAACACACAAAGGGGCCACTACTCTTTTTAATGAATATGATATATGGGTTCTTTTAAGTACACGAACAGGTTCGCCGTTTGAAGCTCATGCAAGAATCTTCCTCGTGCATGAATTCATTGCTTTTGTGTCACCATCCGAAATGACAACGAGTTGCTACGTACCATATAAAAGAATCCACGAATTTGATCGATATGATAGCGGGTTTGCGCTTCCGCTTACGCCATGGAGACCACATTGCTTAAAATGAATTCAAATTGGTAGCTAATTTTTTCCTTATTGTTTACCCTCTCCCTTAGTCATTTTCGGCAAGCGCAAGGCATCTATTGCACACTTCTAAATATGTCTTGAGAGTTTTAGTCACTGAATAGCCAAATACTGTCTAACTTTTAGATAACACACCGCCACTATCATTTAGGCCATCTCAACAAAGTACAAATGACCAGCTTACTATGGCTAATTTCGTTGGCTTTACTGAATACTAGATACCGTCAACAGAGGCATCTTAGATAAGCAAAACCTTTTGAGTTGATATTATCTTGATTTTCATTCATAAACGTACTGGTGAAGGTTCAAACACATATGTATTAAGCGGTAGTACGGCAGACCGTTAGCGATAATGCTAATTGCTTTGGGTGCCTATCTATGCACTAGATCCATGACCAAAGAATGGTAACGTCCGTCGTTGCAGATTTTATCGTCTATGGTGACTTTTATGATCTGTAACCCCAGGACCTGCCAAAACATACCAATAACGTTTATGGGATCTGCCCCTTTCACTGGAATATCATGTCTGAACCTTTTGAAGTTCACACATGGTGCAACATTAGTGGTTAAGTTTTCATTTGCAACAGATGAGGAGTTCAATTCTTTTCACAATGATCTGTTATTGCATCTTGGTTACCCATCACCTGGTTGACCGTAACAGAGCATGTTGCACCAGTAACAAACTAGGTCTGCAACGATCCGGTTCGACGTCTCGACGTATTTTCCACAACTTTTACGACGACGCGGACGTTTTTACGACGGTGGGTCGTGCGAAGAGGATACTTTATGACGTAGCCGTTCCAATTCGGACGTCTGCCACTTTCAATAAAATGGGTAATAAAAGAGGTCGTATTTGCTTTCATTGTAACAAAATGTAATAAGCGATTGTGCAACACCTGGGGCCGTCGTAGTAGCATTTATCGACCAAGTCGTATACCTGGCCTCAGTGGACTGTTGTACACTGCTCACCTTTGTAAAAATTTTATCCCCATGACCGTCGTCTCGATGTCTTTATAAATACAAAAAGTCGATTACTTTGCTTTCGATTTTGAAAGAAAATGAATTTTTTTGTGGATCTATTTCTCTTCTTTGATCTGGACTTTTTATATATTTTACCTACTAATGTCAGCACAGCCGAGCCATATCATTATTTTAAAGTAGAATTCTATTTTCATCCTGTGGAGGCATTGATCATTACTTTTAGAAATATGAAAGATGATTTATTACATGCTGCAAAAAGAGGATGCCCTGAACATGATACTATAAAGTTGTTTTCGTCGCCCTTTAGCGAAATGACCGTACAGAGACTGAAGTTAACGTTGTATTTGTGTGACTTTGATTCCATGATTTGAATATGATGCAAGATATAAAAGTATGGTTTTTAAGCACAACAAAATACTTAGAAATGTTAATTCTTCATTTTCACAAAATTATCAAACCTTTACTGTGGTATCTCACTGCACTTAGCGTACCGGTGCTGCATTTCGGGGTTCAAAAGACTTCTCAACGAATTTCAGAAATAAAGAACTAGTTTTGTGTATCTTGTTGTCTTTTAAGTCATACTTTTATGTATAACACAATATCTAATTTATAAAAAAAACATCAGCAAAAATAACACAACAGTGCCGCACCCTAGCCGCAAGTGCAGTGAGATACCATCTTTATATAGTCGCGCAGCGCAGTCACTGATTCAAGTAAAAAGGGTGTTTTTGTCTTTGTCGTTTGCCTCTATGATAGCCTGTGGGCAGTAGGACATCCCTGACTGACTGTTACGCTGCACCCGAACTAATAAAACACATGATGAGATAAACTCTTCCACCCCTCATATAATCGTTTCATCCCCCAATATTACTGTACCTGAAATATCACCGCCATGTGCAAGTTTTATCAAATTTATTATACCGCAACTCATACATATAACGCATCATTTTACTGTACTCTTATCAACGATGCTTATAAATTCTCAATACCTGTAAGCATTCATTTGATTTAGGATGTAAAACGTTTATTCCAACTGAAGTTTTATGTTCTATGTACAAAGCATTAAAACTTATGAGGCCCGACAATAAAGTAGACTTGGATGGATTACTGTTGATCAAATCTTTGACAGTGTTCAAAACTGACACGGGGGAGATAACGGTATGATAGATTAGATCATAGAATAAACATAAGGATAATGTCGTTGACGTTTTCTATTCGTATTCGTGGACCGTCACTGCACTTGCGGCACCGGTGCGGCACTGCGGGGTTGGTAGATGACTCAACGAATTTCAGAGATAAAGAACGAATTTTCTTCCTTTTTGTGCATTTTGTTGCATTCCAAGTCATAATTTTTACGTATAATGCAATACCTTAATTATTAAGAAAAAAAAGCGCAGCAGTGAACGAACCCCGCAGTGCCTAACCGGTGCCCGAAGTGCAGTGAGAGTAAACCTTAACCGCGCAGTGCCAGTGTCCATGTCTGTCTTAAAGTCAGAATTAAATGATTCGAAAGACGTCGTGTAGAAGTCGCAAGACCTTCTTACGACCGTTCGGATGAACTTCCTCATCGCCTAACGGTCGCAAAGATCTCGTGTCCTCGTTGTAAAAGAAGAAAAAAAGACCAAAACCTAGTGAAGGATATAACTGTCAGATGACCTGGCGTCCATTGACCTTTCCTGGTGATCAGCACAAACTATGACACAGGGCAGACAAAGGTAGAAGAATAGAGCCACGTCTCTCCAGATACGAAGAGAACAAGTGAGTAAATAATGTAATCGTCATCAAGGGGTCGAGCGTGCATCTTTCGCCTAAAATTTCCTAGATTAGATATAGCGAGATTGGACGTTGTGTGAACATCGTCCCATCCATATAATCGCCGAGAGATCGACCGGACACCAGCCGAGTCCCTGCCGAAACTATACTTTAGAGATCTCAGACTAGTTGGGCGAGATCTTTTCATCTTGTACGTGTGAATTCAGCTTGTATATATATATAGGTCGACAGAAAAGTATAACATAAAGAAGAAAAATAATATATGTATAATTCCAAAAACTTAACCATGATTCATAAAACACTGTTTTAGTTGCTCAAGATAGGAGAAGCACATACGCTTTATGTTTCCCTGTAGAACGCCTATGCATGCCAGCCATTCTACTCTCTTTAACAGCCTTAAAATACTTGAAGCGTTACGAAATCCTTTACAAAGAGCCTTATCAAATTTCCAAGAATTCCGCCTATTTTATGGCACTCTTAAGCAGCCTCAAAAGCCATAAAGCGTTTAAAACGCCTTTACCTATTTCCAGGAAATCCACCTAACTTATGGCAAGCTTGTATACGATGTACATCATTAAGACACTGTGCAGGTGCTTCTTATTTATTGCTTCTAATAATACACGCAATAAGACTAGATTTACATTCATAGGTATCCATCCATGATGATAGCTAAGCCGAGCCAAAGCCGCAGGGTGGTTTCTTCCGCTTGTATAAATGAGAATTGCCCTCCCTTGTTCCATTACACCGAAGAGCAACCATAGCCCATCGTGATGTCATGGATTGATCGATGTTGTATGCTAATAAGCGTTTTGTCCTCGCATTGGGTGGCGTGCATCAGGGCTCGAAATAATTTTTTCTGCATACTGGTGCAGGTAACATTGAAATTACAGTTCAACTATTTCAAGAATTCTACCAACATAGATGGACTTTTAAGTTAACATTGAAAATTACCTTCACTAGACAAATTTCACCTGCACCACTCTGAATCTAGGAAGTATTGATAATACTATAATTGTCCAGGAACCATTGCTATTTTTTTCTTTTATACTTTATAGGTAGTAGCAGTCAATGCAGCTGATAACAAACCATATACACCTATATCATAAGGAAATGTATGTATAAAACCAAGTAAATGGACAGGAAATACCTGCACAGCCCCGCTTTTACCTGCACGAACCTGTATATACAGGAAGTATTTCAAGCCCTATGCATATATCTTTGACAAGGAAGAATGTTCAGCGGCAGTAGGTCTTATCAAAAAGCGATGAGTCGTCATCATTGGCGGTAACACTCACTACGGCGATAGAAAGAAACCTTGGGGACAACCGTTCCACTTAAACCTCCCAACAGAGTTGCCCCCGGGGGCACAAAAGATCGCTTAGTGAATTCCCAGTGCAAAAGCCCATCTGAAAACCGCCTCGAAGGTGCATTTTCCAAATGATAGGCGAGGAAGTCGCGGGGCTTGGATGACTAGTATCCGTAAAAATGGGACTACAACAGGGGCAGATCGGATATTGGGAGGGAAGCGGCGGTAGGAAATTGCACTGGAAGGAGAGTTAAGTGGTCCAACAGTTTGAAAGCTACGACAATGGTTAAGGTCATTGGCCGTTTGGGTATAGGGATGTCTCTGTAGCGCAACTGGTAGCAGCCTCACAGTTGAGCTTCTGGTTGCAATACCTTGGTAGGTGGGAGGACCTTAACGATCTTGTGCTCTTGGGAAAGGCACTTTACACGACTTTCCTCACTTTGCTCAAGTGAAAATGAGTCGTCCCTCGGATAGGACGTTAAATGGAGGTCCCGTGTCTGGGGAGAGCCATCCCCCGGGCACGTTAAAGAACCCGCCATATGTGCGATGGTGCGGTGTGAGCGGTTCAAAACCTA